>NW_027592058.1:0-64342 GCF_964213995.1 Mustelus asterias
CATTCCCCCCCTCCTCCATCTTCCCTGTACCCTCTGCCACCTCCCCCTCTCCCTCAGTGTCCTCCCCCTCTCCCCCTTCCACCCTGTTACAACTCCCTCTCCTCCACCCAACCAGCTCCGCCTCCAACCAGACCAGCCCGCCTCCAACCAGGCCAGCCCCGCCCCCAACCAGGCCAGCCCCGCCCCCAACCAGCCCCACCCCCGCCCCCAACCAGCCCCCGCCCACCCCCAACCAGCCCCGCCCCACCTCCAACCAGCCCCTTTCCGCCTCCAACCACCCGGCCTGCCTCCAACCAGCCCCGCCGCGCCTCTACATTCTCCACTTCCCTCCCCCTGTCCCCACCCCCGTCCCATGTCCCTCCGCCCCCTGCCCCTCTCCCCTCACCTGCTCGGGATGCAGCTGCTGGAAGTGACAGATGGGTAGAAATGGCAGCAGGGGTTGGACGGATCTCAGGAAGTGGGGCGGCCAGGACTCCACGTCTCCAAAGGTGTTGCTGTTGAGTAGCCGCCTGGCGAACGCTCTCTTCTGCCTCGCCTTCATGTCTGGGCTGTGGTCTCTGATAGCCGCTAAACTGTGAGAGACAGAACACGGCTCAGTGTCAGGGGGTCAGGGAATATCGTCAGCCCCAGCACAGGAACGGCCTACCTTCTCCATTCTCCTCGTACTGGGGCAGTTCCCCAGGGGACCAGCTCCTCTTACCCAGGCAGCCATTCACCATGCTGGGTTATTCAACTACGGAGGGCATCCCTGGCCACATCTGCTGCGCTGTTGCCCACACCTGTCCCTTCCAGCAGGAAGCATTGGGCAGTCTGGGGTACAGACCCCTTGCCCCACCCCAGCCTCAAAACCAACAGTGCGGCACTCCCTCAGCACTGACCCGCTGACAGTGCGGCACTCCCTCAGCGCTGACCCTCTGGCAGTGCGGCACTCCCTCAGCGCTGACCCTCTGACAGTGTGGCACTCCCTCAGCACTGACCCTCTGACAGTGCGGGACTCCCTCAGCACTGACCCTCTGACAGTGCGGCACTCCCTCAGCACTGTCCCGCTGACAGTGCGGCACTCCCTCAGCGCTGACCCTCTGGCAGTGTGGCACTCCCTCAGCACTGACCCTCTGACGGTGTGGCACTCCCTCAGCACTGACCCTCTGACGGTGCGGCACTCCCTCAGCACTGACCCTCTGACGGTGCTGCACTCCCTCAGTACTGACCTTCTGACAGTGCGGCACTCCCTCAGCACTGACCCTCTGACGGTGCTGCACTCCCTCAGTACTGACCTTCTGACAGTGCGGCACTCCCTCAGCACTGACCCTCTGACGGTGCTGCACTCCCTCAGTACTGACCCTCTGACAGTGCGGCACTCCCTCAGTACTGACCCTCTGACGGTGCTGCACTCCCTCAGTACTGACCCTCTGACAGTGCGGCACTCCCTCAGCACTGACCCTCTGACAGTGCGGCACTCCCTCAGTACTGACCTTCTGACAGTGCGGCACTCCCTCAGCACTGACCCTCTGACAGTGCGGCACTCCCTCAGCACTGACCCTCTGACAGTGCGGCACTCCCTCAGCACTGACCCTCTGACAGTGCGGCACTCCCTCAGCACTGACCCTCTGACAGTGCGGCACTCCCTCAGCACTGACCCTCTGACAGTGCGGCACTCCCTCAGCACTGACCCTCTGACAGTGCGGCACTCCCTCAGCACTGACCCTCTGACAGTGCGGCACTCCCTCAGCACTGTGGGCATCATTTTAATTCTGGAATTTCTGGTTCAGAGTGAGGGGAGAACACAGAGTTAATGAAAGAAGAGAGAATGGATTTTTCGCTGATGAACTCACACACTGTCATTCAGAAGGAGGGACACGGGGAAACTCCGGATGTCCGAAACCGTCATGAAGGGAATGAACTGTGACAGGTCCACGAAGAGGTCAGGGGTCACCCGGGGAAACCTGTGCAGAAAGGCAGCTGTGAGGGTCTCCAGAGCGGGTTCATCTTGCTGGGAAAGCTGCAAAGACAAAAGATCACAGCTATTCAAATAATCTCCAGAGACTGAGGTGATGCTGCCTGCAGGGAAAACTGCTCCTCACTCCCAAGCTTCCAGCTTCGGAGTTGGGCCATTCCGAACATGCGTGTCCAAGGGAGAGGCAAACCAGCCAAGAGATTACAAAAGGTCGTGAATGAAGCCCAATCCATCACGCAAACCAACCTCCCATCCATTGACTCTGTCTCCACTTCCCGCTGCCTCGGGAAAAGCAGCCAGCATAATTAAGGACCCCACGCACCCCGGACATTCTCTCTTCCACTTTCTTTCTTCGGAAAAAAGATACAAAAGTCTGAAGTCACCTACCAACCGACTCAAGGACAGCTTCTTCCCTGCTGCTGTCAAGACTTTTGAATGGACCTACCTCGCATTAAGTTGATCTTTCTCTACACCCTAGCTATGACTGTAACACTACATTCTGCACTCTCTCCTTTCCTTCTCTATGAATGGTATGTTTTGTCTGTACAGCGCGCAAGAAACAACACTTTTCACTGTCTGTAAATACATGTGGCAATAATAAATCAAATCAAATCATATCGGAGAGAGCCTGCTACTGGCATTTGCCCAGAGGGTGCCCCGGGGCAGCACGGTGGCACAGTGTTTAGCGCTACTGCCTCACAGCGCTAGGGACCCCAGTTCAATTCCCGGCTCGGGTCACTGTCTGTATGGAGTCTGCACGTTCTCCCCGTGTCTGCGTGGGTTTCCTCCCACAGTCCGAAATATGTGCTGGTTAGGTGCATTGGCCATGCTAAATTCTCCCTGTGTGACCCAAACAGGCGCCGGAGTGTGGCCACTAGGGGATTTTCACAGTAACTTCATTGCAGTGTTCATGTAAGCCTACTCGTGACACTAATAAATAAACTTTAGAGTCAGTCTCTGCAGCAGCAGCCTATTCCACCTCGGGGAGCTTCACAGCTTAGCCCACTTCTGTTCCCAGCCGCGGTTCAAATGTTCTTGACTCAGGGGTAGGGGTCGGGCTGTGTGTGTGCGCGCGCCGTGTAGGCAGGGGTGCACACGGGAAGGGGATGCGCTTGTGCAGGTTCCACACTAAGTTGAGGATATCAAAGGGGATGAAAGGCAGGCACGTGAAGTGAATAGCGCTGGGTCGGATGTTGTACAGATTTACAAGACCTGGGGACAAATTTATATCAAGAGATAAAGGAGCTTTGGCAGCTACAGTTCCTAAATTTCAAAGGAGGATAAGAAGTCATTTACAATTTAGAAAAGATAAATAAAGCAACGTGTTAGGGGGAGACTAATAAATATGGAATACGGACTATTACAATTTGTTAGGGGCAGTTAACAATCATGGTTTATTCAGGGATTTTGAGGGTAAAAGGATTACAATAGAAACATAGAAGCAGGAGGAGACCATTCGGCCCTTCGAGCCTGCTCCGCCATTCATTTTGATCATGGCTGATCATCAAATTCAATATCCTGATCCCCCCCCTTCCCCCCATATCCCTTGATCCCTTTAGCCCCAAGAGCGAAATCTAATTTCTTCTTGAAATCACACAATGTTTTGGCCTCAACTACTTTCTGTGGGAGTGAATTCCACACATTCACCACCCTCTGGGTGAAGAAATTCCTCCTCACCTCAGTTCTAAAAGGTTTACCCCTTATCCTCAAACTATGACCCCTAGTTCTGGACTCCCCCACCATCGGGAACATTCTTTCTGAATCTACCCTGTCTAACCCTGTTAGAATTTTATAAGTTTCTATGAGATCCCCTCTCACTCTTCTAAACTCCAGTGAATATAATCCTAACCGACTTAGTCTCTCCTTTCTCTATGAACGGTATGCTTTGTTTGTATAGGTTAGATGGGCTTTAGATTGGTTTCACTGGTCGGCGCCACATCGAGGGCCGAAGGGCCTGTACTGCGCTGTAATGTTCTATGTTCATATGACAGACCTGCCATCCCAGGAATCAGCCTGGTAAACCTTCGCTGCACTCCCTCTATAGCAAGGACATCCTTCCTCAGATAAGGACAGCAAAACTGCACACAATACTCCGGATGTGACCCGAGTGGGCGGCACGGTGGCACAGTAGTTGGCACTGCTGCCTCACAGCGCCAGGGACCCAGGGTCGATTCCCGGTTTGGGTCACTGTCTGTGTGGAGTCTGCACGTTCTCCCTGTGTCTGCGTGGGTTTCCTCCGGGTGCTCTGGTTTCCTCCCACAATCTGAAAGACGTGCTGGTTAGGGTGCATTAACCCGAACAGGCGCTGGAGTGTGGCGACTAGGGGGATTTCACAGTAACTTCATTGCAGTGTTAATGTAAGCCTTACTTGTGACTAATAAATAAACTTTTTTTTTCACCAACGCCCTATATAATTGCAACAAAACACCCCTATCCCTATACTCAAATCCTCTCGCTATGAAGGCCGACATACCATTTGCCTTCTTTACCGCTTACTTTCAGCGACTGATGCACGAACACACCAAGGTCTCACTGAATGTTCACCTCTCTCAATTTACACCCATTCAAACAATCAAAGGGAAGTAGCAGTCTACTGAAGATACTTTTTTGAAAGCTAGATAGTGCATTCGAAAGGTTAAGTACCATTCCACACTCAGGGTAAAGACATCAGCCAGCTGACATGATGTGGTAAAAGGACCGACACTGCCGGCTGAATGCTTACGTGGCTAAAGAGTGCCAGTAAAGATCCATATCGGGATCCATTTCTGAAGATTGTATGCCTGGAGACCTCTGTAATACCTGGATTAGCAGACAGAGCTCACAGTGCAAGGCCGAGTCTGGCAGCAATAAGCAATAAGGAAGTGACTCGGAGGAGCGAAAGGGAGATAAGACAGATAGGTAGTTCTTGGGATAGTCGGTACCCTGCCTTGTGAGCATCTGCAAATTGCTTCACCAAACAACTTTGGAATGTAAGTAAAGCCTTCCCTATGCGACTGACGGCGTATAAATATTGTATGGTTTGTCAGCTGGCTGGACTCTGCCCTAGAAGCCCTTCTCTGAGCTCGTGCTCTCCCAATGCGTTGGATAATAAATGATCATTCCATACTTAGTCTCCTGAGATAATTTTGCATCATAATCGGTTCCACAGCAGAGAGCAGAAGAGAGATAAGAGGTTTACAACATACACAAGGCCACTAACAAATAAAGCAAACTTATTACATTTTATTGTACCCGAACGAGGTGCCCATGAAGAAAACTTAAAAGATTTTCATATCATGGGAAAGATAAATTTCAGAAGAATTGATGAGGACAATGGGAAAAAAATGAAAAAGGGAAAAAAAAGTGTTTAAAATGAGATTGAGAGCTGTGTTTTTTTGTTGGGGGGAGCAGGGGTGGGGGGGGAAGAACCATGTAACCCCTCCTGGAGTACACTCTGACTGGAAACGGGCAGCTTTACCACTGTACCAATGTAGCAAAGCTTCGGTTTTCAGAAAGCAGGATTTTGTTTTAAAGTTTTTTGGAATTACAGCAGCAGAGTGGGAGAGAGAAGCCCTTCGGCAGCAGTGGGGGTTTGCCTCGTGGTAACATTACTGGATTTATCAATCGGGTAAATATCTAGAAGGGATTGTTGCCTAAAGGTGAATTATTTTGCGATTCAAGCCAACTAGAAAATCTTATTGTTGGAATCTTCTGTCAGAATAATTTTGACTCTGTAAATGTAATCTTGTGTGTTTACATTTTCTTTTATTAATGAATGTTTTAATTTAATATTTAAAATCTTCAAAAGTGTTATGGAATCCTGACTTCAGTCCAAGGTGTTTTCACATGGTAATGTCATAGAGTCATAGTCATAGAGGTTTACAGCATGGAAACAGGCCCTTCGGCCCAACTTGTCCATGCTGCCTTTTTTTTTAAACCCGTAAAATAGTCCCAATTGCCCGCATTTGTCCCATATCCCTCTATAGCCATCTTACCCATGTAACTGTCTAAACACTTTTTAAAAGACAAAATTGTACCCGCCTCTACTATTACCTCTGGCAGCTTGTTCCAGACACTCACCACCTTGTGTGTGAAAAAATTGTCCCTCTGGACCCTTTTGTATTTCTCCCCTCACACGTTAACAAGTACAAAAAGAGGAGTTGTGATAGCTTGTCCAGTTTCCCTTTGGGATTTGGTTTGCATGGCACTCACCACCTGTCAGTTCATCACACACTCCTATGATGCAACTTGACAAGTTTTATATTAAAGGTGCTATATAAACGTAGTTTGTCATTGTTATTGAGACAGTGGTAGAGAGACAGAGAGGTTTAGGGCCACCAGTGGTGCAGCGATTAAAACTGCGGTGTGTACATGGGCTAAGTGAGGAGCGCAGAGATCTCAGAGGATCGCGGGGCTAAAGGTTACAGAGGAGAGGAGGGGGGTGCGCAAAGCCATGGAGGTAGTTGATGCAGGAATAATGATTTTAAAATGAAGGCATTGCTGGAATGGGAATCAGTGTAGGTCAATAATCACAAGGTGTCGAGGGGTATGGGGAGATCATGGGAGAATGGCATTGAGATAGAGAATCAGTCATGTTGAATAGTGGAGCAGGCTCAAAGGGCCAAATGGCCTACTCCTGCTCCTATTTTCGATGTTTCTATCTCAGTGTTACCCCAGATTATTCCCGAGTACGCCCATGCCAACTGTTCAACTGTTGCCCCACTTTGTGCCCACCTGGAGTTGCCGCCATGTCCTGTGCATGTGGGAGAGCAGTTTCTTCACAGTGTCGCTTTCAGCGGACATAAGGAGCTTCCGCAAATTCTCCTGCGGCATCTGCAGGTATTCCTGGGAAAAAGGAAGCAGCCAGAGACAGCGTCATTATCATCATTGGAGTCCGAATCAATCCACAGACACATCGCCAGCCTCCCGTTCACCGTGTCAGTGTGGCTGAGATGGGTCACCCGAGTCACAGCTGAGTGACAGTCTAAATCTCTCAGACGTGGGAATGTCCTCCCAGTGCAGTACTGAGGGAATGCCGCACTGTTGGAGGTGCCATTCGGATGCAATGCCAAATGGGGCCCCTGTCTACTCTCTCAGCAGCTGAAGTCAACATCCTAGGGGTTACCATTGACCAGAAACTCAACTGGACTCGCCACATAAACACAGTGGCTACAAGAGCAGGTCAGAGGCTGGGATTATAGCGCCGAGTAACTCACCTCCTGACTCCCCAAAGCCTGTCTACCATCTACAAGGCACAAGTCAGGAGTGTGATGGAATACTCCCCACTTGCCTGGATGGGTGCAGCTCCAACAACACTCAAGAAGCTCGACACCATCCAGGACAAAGCAGCCCGCTTGATTGGCACCCCATCCACAAACATCCATTCCTTCCATCAGTGACGCATAGTACGGTGGCACAGTGGTTAGCACTGCTGCCTCACAGCGCCAGGGACCCGGGTTCAATTCCAGCCTCGGGTCACTGTCTGTGCGGAGTCTGCACTTTCTCCCCGTGTCTGCGTGGGTTTCCTCCAGGTGCTCCGGTTTCCTCCCACAGTCAAAAGATGTGTGGGTTAGGTGGATTGGCCGTGCTAAATTGACTCTAGTGTCAGGAGGATTAGCAGGGTAAATATGTGGGGTTATGGGAATAGGGCCTGGGTGGGATTGTGGTCGGTGCAGACTCGATGGGCCGAATGGCCTCCTTCTGCACTGTAGGGATTCTAACTCTGAGTACCAGCAGTGTGTGCTATCTACAAGATGCACTGCAGCAACTCACCAAAGATCCTTAGACAGCACCTTCCTTCCAAACCCACGAGCACGTCCATCTAGAAGGACAAGGGCAGTAGATACATGGGAACACCATCACCTGCAAGTTCCCCTCCAAGCCACTCACCATCCTGACTTGGAAATATATCGCCGTTCCTTCACAGTCGCTGGGTCAAAATCCTGGAATTCCCTCCCTAACGGCATTGTGGGTCAACCCACAGCACGTGGACTGCAGCGATTCAAGAAGGCAGCTCACCACCACCTTCTCAAGGGGCAACTAGGGATGGGCAATGAATGCTGGCCTGGCCAGCGAAGCCCATGTAACATGAATGAATAGAAAGAGGTAAAAGATCCCATGGCACTTGCAGCCATAGAGGGGGGGGGGGGGGGGGGGGGGGGGGGGGGGCAACATTGCAAAGAATAACGGAATATTTGGTGACTGTCACATTGTTGATGTGGGATCTTGCTGTGCGTAAATTAGCTGACAAGTTTCCTCCATTCCAACAGTATCTACTTTTCAGAAGTATTTCTGGCGTAGAAGTGTTTCTATATTTGTATATATTTATATCAAAGTATTTCTATATTTAGCGGTAGGGTGGCACAGTGGTTGGCACTGCTGCTTCACAGCGCCAGGGATCTGGGTGGAATTCCAGCCATGGGTCACTGTCTGTGTGGAGTCTGCACATTCTCCCCATGTCTGCGTGGGTTTCCTCCGGGTGCTCCGGTTTCCTCCCATTGTCTGAAAGACGTGCTGGTTAGGGGCATTGACCCAAACAGGCGCCAGAGTGTGGCGACTAGGGGAATTTCACAGTAACTTCATTGTAGTGTTAATGTAAACCTTACTTGTGACTAATAAATAAACTTTAACTTTATTTAATTGGCTCCATGTCACTTTGAGATACCCTGAGGTTGTGAAAGGTGTTTATTTTTCTTTGTGGCTTCCAATGGCTTGTTGCACCTTTGCAGCCATGAACAAGGCTACTGACCTCAGGATTAAAAGCCCAGTAATGTTCGGGGTTTGGTGCAGGGTTGGGTGGGAACCAGGGCAGCGTCTGACACTCGACAAGAAAACTACAAACTCCAGCTTCCTCAATGGCCCGTGCTCCCCCTACTGGACAGCTCTTGCACATCAGGACATGGTCAGGATCTGAACTGTGATGAGCTCTGTGGTTGAATAGGCCGATGACACACTGCCCAGAACAAAAAATTGTCTGATATCCCAAAAGCATGTGGACGTCAGCCTAACCAGAGAGAGAAAATGACACCAAACTAAGTGATTTATCCCACAACATCTACTGATTAATAGTTAATTAGGAATTACATTCAATAATTTAAGAGCCGCTTGAGTGATTAAAGTGGCTGTGTTAAAGGTAGCTCGCAGCAAACTGTGCTGTTTTGCATGCTGGTATTTTATTTATTAGCTGCACTGCTTTTTCACCTATTTATGCGTGAATTCAGCGACTGTCATTTGAGTGATGGCAGCTTTTATTGACAGAAACCTCACTGAGTATTTGAACTTGGAGGAGTTCTCATTAAGAGAATGATTTGATGGGATTCCCTAGCCACTGAATACAAGGGGAAGCTGGATCAACACGGGGAGGAAGATGTGTTCTACAGGTGAATATCCATTTACTGAAAGAGGCAGAAGATGATATTGTGTGGTTCACAACTGTTTCATTGAGGTACTAATGTTCAGTTTCTACCCTTCCTTTCTGGATCCTCTCCCGGTCCCAACGTCACTCCTCTCCTGGGCTCTGAAATACAGACTTACTGAGCATTACCTGCTTGCAATTTACTCTGAAGCTAGTCCTCTTAAAGGGAGTTTAATTCCTAACGTTGTCAGGATTCGCTGATGGGTTGAGATGAGGGAGAGGAGTCTCGTGTGGAGCATAAACACCAGTATAGACCAGTTGGGCTGAATGGCCCGTTTCTGTGTTGTAAATACTATGTATCATAGAATCCCTACAGTGCAGAAGGAGGCCATTCAGCCCATCGAAACCAAAAGAGAAAATGCTGGAAAATCTCAGCTGGTCTGGCAGCATCTGTAAGGAGAGAAAAGAGCTGACGTTTCGAGTCCAGATGACTCTTTGTCAAAGCCCATCGAGTCTGCACCAACAACAATCACATCCAGACCCTATTCTCGTAACACCACACATTTACCCTCTTAATCCCCCTGACAATTTAGCATGGCCAATCAACCTAACCTGCACATCTTTGGACTGAGAGAGGAAACCGGAGCACCCGGAGGAAACCCACGCAGACACGGGGAGAATGTGCAAACTCCACACAGACAGTGACCCAAGACAGGAATCGAACCTGGGTCCCTGGCGCTGTGAGACAGCAATGCTAACCACTGTGTCACCGTGCTAGCTCCATGTTTGTCAATATTACAACAGTGTCGACATTTCAGAGTATCCTGATGTGAAAGGTGTTATAAAAATGTTCTCTTACCTGAAAAAGAACTCTTAGAGCTGGTGAATCATCTTCACTCTGTAGCATATCCCAGAGGACTGGCTGTGGGGATAGGACAGACGAGATTGCATCAATATTCTACTGGATAAAGATGACACTTATGGGGGAATTTTCCTGCGACAGGAATCGTAGCGGGGGTGGGGGGAGGTGAACCATGCAAAGATCCGTTGACCTCGGGCAGAATGTTCCAGTTTTGGGGTGAGCATAGCCGGAAAATTCCACCCTCAATCAGAGATTCCACTTTCTCGCTCTAATCTCTGTCCGTTCTGAAGGTACTGACGTTCCAGGATGCAGTTCCTGGTCTATCAGTGAGTCCTCTGGTACCTCATACTTCAGGTAAATTCTAAGGAAATTTGGCATGTTGGCTACGACTCTCACCAACTTTTACAGATGCACCATAGAAAGCATCCTTTCTGGTTGTATCACAGCTTGGTATGGCTCCTGCTCTGCCCAAGACCACAAGAGATTACAAAAGGTCGTGAATGAAGCCCAATCCATCACGCAAACCAACCTCCCATCCACTGACTCTGTCTACACTTCCCGCTGCCTCGGCAAAGCAGCCAGCATAATTAAGGACCCCACGTACCCCAGACATTCTCTCTTCCACCTTCTTCCATCGGGAAAAAGATACAAAAGTCTGAGGTCACGTACCAACTGACTCAAGAACAGCTTCTTCCCTGCTGCTGTCAGACTTTTGAATGGACCTACCTCGCATTAAGTTGATCTTTCTCTACACCCTAGCTATGACTGTAACACTACATTCTGCACTCTCTCCTTTCCTTCTCTGTGAACGGTATGTTTTGTCTGTACAGCGCACAAGAAACAATACTTTTCACTGTGTGCTAATACATGTGACAACAATCAAATCAGGTGAGGGTCGAGAGTAGATGGTGAACATTTCCAGGCTATTTAGTTGCTGGGGGCAAGACCACTCGGCAATGCTCAAATGTCAGGTGTAAAAAGGATTGCATTCAAACACAACACGCTGAATTTCATGTCAAAACACAGCACCTTTGTTCACACAAAAAACATTAACTCCGGGCAAAGATTCGGGATGAATTATTTGCTTCCCAAACCCCCGTGTGAATCAGTGCCTTTGGAAGGAGCAGGGATTCTTAGTGACGCAAGAGCTGTGACATTATCAGCAGTTTATCCTACAGTCCGAAAGACGTGCTGGTTAGGGTGCATTGGCCATGCTAAATTCTCCCTCCGTGTACCCGAACAGGCACCGGAGTGTGGCAACTAGGGGATTTTCACAGTAGCTTCATTGCACTGTTAATATAAGCCTACTTGTGACACTAATAAATAAACTTTAAATTAAGTTTGAATAGTTGTCTTTTGGATGAAGTATTAAACCGAGGACCCTGCCTGCCCTCTCAGGTGGAGGGTAAGGACCCCACAGCACTATTTTGGAGGAGAGCAGGAAGAGTTGTCCTTGGTGTACTGGTCAATATTTAAACCCCATCAAATATCATCAAAACAGCTCATTGGCACACAGCTATTAGTGGGATCTTGCTGTGTGCAAACTGGATCACCATGTTTCCTGCATTATGAATACGAGTACACTTTAAAAAAGTACGTCATTGGTTGTAAAGCATCCTAAGGATGTGAAAGGTGCTATATAAATGCAAGTCTCACTTCCATCCTGTTCAGAGAAATCAGCATTTGTAATGGATGACAGGACAGGATCACCAATAAATAGTCACAACTCCAAAGATTATCAGTCTAACATTTTGTACTAAGCTCCATCGTTCTGATGGAGTATGCTACATTCAAACACTATCTTATGAGATGATCACACATTTCCCTGGGGAAATGTTAATTGTGCTGTTACAGAGTGAGGGACATGCATTAATTATTTAGCTTACAGACCGAGGGAAGTGAAGTTAGTGAAATATCACAATTTGAGTCATTCTTTATTACAATGGCCTAGTGGTATTATCGCGAGACTATTAATCCAGAAAATGTTCTGTGGACCCAGGTTCAAATCCTGCTACGGCAGATGGTGGAATTTGAATTCAATAAAAAATATCTGGAATTTAAGAATCTACTGATGACCATGAATCGATTGTCGGAAAAACCCATCTGGTTCACTAATGTCCCTCTAGGGAAGGAAATCTGCCGTCCTTACCCGGTCTGGCCTACATGTGACTCCAGAGCCACAGCAATCTCTCAACTGCCCTCTGAAATGGCCTAGCAAGCCACTCAGTTCAAGGGCAACTAGGGATGGGCAATAAATGCTGACCAGCCAGCGACGCCCATGTTCCACGAATGAACAAAAAAAAACTTGCTTGCCTTAAAATATTTACCGTTATATATTTTTTAATTTACAGAATGGATGCCTGAGTAATGTTATTTTTAGCATCTGAACAAATCAAACACAGGCCTGGGAGATTGATGGATCTCAAATCCTTTTTCCCATTAATTCTTGGCCATCTCTATGAACCCATCTTGCAGCCATGATCCCCACCGTTGACCATTTTCACAATGATATCAAAACTGTATTCTCTGGTTACCAGCTCTCGTGCCAGAGAAATAGCTTCGCCTTACTTATCCCTCATTACATTAAATTTCCCCTTAACCTTCTTGGTTCTAAAAGGAACAATCCCAGCTTCTCGACAATTGAACTCCCGGGTACAATTCTGGTAAATCTCCCCTGCACCCTCTCCGAGACCTGGACATCCTTCCAAAAGTGCGTTGCCACATAATTGAAAACTTATAGCCGAAACTTTTGATAGGTAAGTATTGGCCATTGAGGCAATGTTATCATTAAGTTCAAACAGGACAAACTGACAAAGGTCTGGGATGGCTGGGACTCGAGGAGCCTTACTCCAATGACACTTTACTGATGGGTCTTACTGGAAAAGTAGTGTAAAGATTTGGTTGGAAAAAGCAGTAGCTTGTTGGGGTCTTGTGTTCAATTCTGGGCACCAATGGGGCGGCATGGTGGCACAGTGGTTAGCACTGCTGCCTCAGAACGCCAGGGACCCGGGTTCGATTCCCGGCTTGGGTCACTGTCTCTGCGGAGTCTGCACGTTTTCCCCGTGTCTGTGTGGGTTTCCTCCGGGTGCTCCGGTTTCCTCCCACTGTCTGAAAGATGTGCTGGTTAGGCACATTGACCGTGCTAAATTCTCCTCAGTGTACCCGAACAGTCGCCGGAGTGTGGCGACTAGGGGATTTTCACAGTAACTTCATTGCAGTGTTAATGTAAGCCTTACTTGTCTCACTAATAAAGGCGGCACGGTGGCACAGTGGTTAGCACTGCTGCTTCACAGCTCCAGGGACCTGGGTTCGATTCCCGGCTTGGGTCACTGTCTGTGTGGAGTTTGCACATTCTCCTCATGTCTGTGTGGGTTTCCTCCGGGTGCTCCGGTTTCCTCCCACAGTCCAAAGATGTGCGGGTTAGGTTGATTGGCCATGCTAAAATTGCCCCTTAGTGTCCTGGGATGCGTAGATTAGAGGGATTAGCGGGTAGAATGTGTAGGGATATGGGGGTAGGGCCTGGGTGGGATTGTGGTCGGTGCAGACTCGATGGGCCAAATGGCCTCTTTCTGTACTGTAGGGTTTCTATGATTTAAATAAACTTTAAAAAACAATGTGTAGGAAGGAAGTCCTTGGGGAGGGGTTTTACCAGAATGATGAGGGACTTCAGTTTTGTGGAGCGACTCGGGAAGCTGGGATTGTTCTCCTAAAAGAAAGCTGAGGGGAGATTCATTCAGGGTGGCACTCACATTTGTTGTACCCTATTGCTTACACTGAAGCAGTTGAGAAGGTCATTTTTAAGGGTTCCATTTGCCTCCTCCTTCAAGTAGCTGTCAACAGTCTGTAAAATACTGATGGAAGCATTGGGATTAAACGAGCTCCAGAACGAAGCATTGTCCGATAAGCTGGACAGGAGAACGGCTTCACTCAAAACGTCTCGGACCTCCTCCTCACTGCGGCCGAGGCTGGAAAAATCCAGGATGTAATCAAAGACTTGGAGAATGTAGTTGGCGTTTGATATCCAGCTGAAAGCCTGCTCGTCACACTGGTTAAAACGGTTCAGAAGGTCCATCAGGAAAGCAGTCGGGTTTTTACAAAGTTGAGTTGCGTTGAAGCTCAAAGGGATGGGCAACTTGTCCAGCCAATGACGGATCAAACACTCTCCGTCTGGCGGAGGGGGGTTGGAGGGTGTGCAATAGTTTACAATCCAAGGGTGGGGTTGAGAGACGATAGAATAAAGAGTGGCATTTCGGCAAATGACCTCCTTTAAGCCCTCGGCATCCTGATCTTTGCAGGTTGCTAGAAGGTTGCCATTGAGGAACATCTTGTACGACCACGATTTGTAATCACATTTTAATGGAGCGTTTCCAGCGATCAAAGTATCCAGTTCCTCCCGGAACTGATCAAGCAGGTTGCAAAACTGAGTTAGCCAGGACATGGTGCGTTCGTCCACCTTTAGAGATGTCCCATTGGTACAGATATTGTGGATGTGAGCCGTGGCGTTCCCAAAGATACACTCCTGCAGATCATTGATGGTGACATTCGAAATTTCAAACAATCCGTGACAATCGGTATTCGAATGGTGTAGGCCCTCTAAGCTGCTGATGGTATGTGTGCAGAGGAGACTACCCCAATCACTAGCCCCAGTCATGTCCCTCAGTAATGTATAGTTAGAGCAGAGCTCCCTGATGTACTCAACGCCAAGGTGAAGGATGCATTCCTGAACCTCGTCCATCTCAATACTCGAACTCCGAAACACGAGGTCACATCTGTCGTAAACAATATTTGTTTCTTCAGAGGGGGTCGATAACCATGAACAGACCTGGTTAATCCAGGGCTCGCTCACACCCAGACGCTTCAGGAACCTCATTTGAGAACAAAAGTGTTGGATGTAATCAGTACCATTCTTATCGTCCACAATCACAGAGATCTCTTCCAGGTTCAGTCCATTTAGTTGGCTGCAAAGATTAATGATCAACCTTTTGTCTCCAACTACATTCTTCAGGAAGGTTTCATTGGAGCAGAGCTTGTGGATATAATCTGTACTATTGCCCAGCAGACACCTGCTGATATCTTCTGGGTCTACCTTTGAAATGGTGGATAACCTGTCACAATTACTGGCGCCAGCTTTCCTTGACCCGCTCTGAAGTCTGGCACAGAGGTGGAGAATCCAGGGCTGGTTGAAGCCTTTCCGACTCAACAGAGAGCTGTTGCTGCACACGGTGATGTTGAACTCCGAGGTGTAAAACTGCCGACAGACCTGAACCCAGTAAAGATCCTCCTCAACTGCGGAAAAGTACCAGGCAGCATCTGAGCAGGCAACGCTGAGATCCGGGGGTGTCTGCGTCACGGCCGCGGTGTGGTTGAAGAGGTTGCAGTACAGATAGAGAGTGAAGTTGGAGATCCCTGGTAACCTGGGCATGGAGTCGTTGCAAACGGCTTCCAGCGTGCCAGCGCTGGCAAAGTCACTGGCATCTTTAACAGACCTCTCTGATCTCTTGGAAACTTCATGGGAATTTTTCCGCCTGCCTCGGATTTTCTCACCCGGCCGGTTACAAGCTAGAAAAGGCGTTTCGGTCAAAGTTCCTCGTGAACTGAATCCCAGTATTGGAATGTTCCACGTGATGTTGTTTCTGATCCCCCTGGATATGAAATATAAAAACAAGGCAGGGAGACAGATCCAAATATCCTAAACAGGGAGACACTGGGGGCACTTTTACAACAGGTTCATCTGCATGTCAAGATGAATGATTCTCAAAATGCAAACGACATGCACAAAATATAACTATTGGAGCACAACTTGTTAGAATGTAACCAGTGACAACTTTGTGTTGGATGTAATGTGATCAATGATGACAAGCTGTAAGGGTCAGCTAACCCAGTAAACCATGGAACCAATTGCAGATGATGTGATGGTCAGCTGACTCACTATAAATAAGAACCTGTTTGGAATTCTGTTGAGCTTGGAGTGGCCCAGGGCGAGGCCCCAAGTTTGGAGTAATGATGTTTCTTTATTAAACCCTTTCTTTGATTTATAAGTTGGAGTAAATTTTGTTATATTTTTATTGTCTGCATTTGAAGAGTTCCTTTTGAGGAAACATAACAAAGTGAAAAGCAAGAGGCCAATGGGGCACATTGCTGTCATTCCGAAGTGTTAGCAAAGTGAAAGGGAGAAAATATATCTCCTAAAACAGTAACAAGTAAAAATGCTTATTAACTCTAACCTTAAAATAGCCATCAAAAAAATTTCAAAATCTTAACACATCAGCAACCCAGAATGGGTATTAGATGGATAGTCATGATCTGGTCTTTGAGGCTATTCACTTGTTCTGAGCCACTGATTCAGGCAGTGAGCTGAAACACTCAAATGAATTTCTTTATTGCAGACAGGAACATACTCCTTGCCTCTCTAAACCCTGATATTAATCCTGGTCCCAGGGTGAAGGAAAGGTGTTTCCACACTGTCTGTGTGGAGTTTGCACATTCTCCCCGTGTCTGCGTGGTTTTACTCCAGGTGTTCCAGTTTCCTCCCACACTCCAAAGATGAGCGGGTTAGGTGGATTGGCCATGCTAAATTGCCCCTTAGTGTCAGGGGGACTAGCTAGGGTAATTGCATGGGGTTATGGAGAATGGCCTCCTTCTGCACTGTAGGATTCTATGAAACTCTATGAAACACGATGACCAATGTTCAGTGAAAGGACTTTGCATTTTGCTTCAGGAAGTAGGACATGCCAATCAGGGGGCAGGCATAGAGTCATAGAGGTTTCCAGCATGGAAACAGGCCTTTCGGCCCAACTTGTCCATGCTGCCCCTTTTTTTTTTTTAAAAACCCCTAAGCTAGTCCCAATTGCCCGCATTTAGCCCATATCCCTCTATACCCATCTTACCCATGTAACTGCCTAAATGCTTTTTAAAAGACAAAATTGTACCCGCCTCTACTACTGCCTCTGGCAGCTTGTTCCAGACACTCAGCACCCAGGCAATGGGAAGGGGGAGGAAGAGAGATTTTGAGGAGGTTTCTAATGGCGCTGAGTGGTTACAGGTAGAATCCCAGATACTATAAGAGCCGTACAGTGTGAAGGTAATAATCACCAAGAATGAAGCTATAGTCTTATAGCCTATCAGGCCTAGATTTAAGAGTGCGATCATAGAATCCCTACAGGTGCAGGAGGAGGCCATTCGGCCCATCGAGCCTGCATGGACAACAATCCCACCCAGGCCCTATCCCCGTAACCCCATATATTTACCCTACTAATCGCCCTGACACTAATGGACAATTTAGCATGGCCAATCCACCTAACCCGCACAGCTTTGGACTGTGGGAGGAAACCGGAGCACCCGGAGGAAACCCACGCAGACACGGGGAGAACGTGCAGACTCCACGCAGACAGTGACTCAAGCCGGGAATCGAACCCGGGTCCCTGGCACTGTGAGGCAGCAGTGCTAACCGCTGTGCCACCGTGTTGCCAATGGTGTTGGTGATTTGTACTGTTGTGTTTCAAGCTTCTCATTTCAGTGAGTGGCATGTTTTGGAACCACATTTTAATGGGCTATTTCCAGCAAATCTTCAAAGCTGCTGTGGGTTTTCCAGATGACGGGCAGTGCTACAGGGGAGGCTGGAGGGCTTTCAGGTCAACCTCGTGATCTTGCTGTGAAAACCAAGGTACGCACCGGCAGTGAACTTACCACAAAAGAAGCTGCCTCAGATCTCCTGTAAGAAAGAAGAGACATTTGAAGTTTTATCCGCAATGCTTTCCCACATCATAAAATATTGAAACGTAAGGTGGTTAGGGCCATTTGAAATCTTATATACAGACAGGAAGTGTGTCAGGCAAGGGGGGGAATGTTTTTTGGGAGGGGCGGGGAGAGCACGGCTCACTTAAATGTTACGGAGAATGAGAAATTCTAATTGTGAAGCCACGATCAAAAAATTGGAATTTTATTTTTACAAGACGAAAAACAAAGTAAGGTGGGTTATTAAAAATTGGAGACTCCATACAGTAATAAATTATTTGGTGAATAGAGTCATAGAGGTTTACAGCATGGAAACAGGCCCTTCGGCCCAACTTGTGCATGTCACTTATCACTAAACTAGTCCCAGCTGCCCACATTTGGCCCATATCCCTCTATATCCATCTTACCCATGTAACTGTCTAAACGCTTTTTAAAAGGCAAAATTGTACCCACCTCTACTACTACCTCTGGCAGCTCGTTCCAGACACTCACCACCCTCTGTGTGAAAAAATTGCCCCTCTGGACACTTTTCATCTCTCCCCTCTCACCTTAAACCCAGGCCCTCTAGTTTTAGACTCCCCTACCTTTGGGAACAGATGTTGACTATCTAGCTGATCGATGCCCCTCAGTAGAAAGAAGGCACAAATTCAAAATGACCACAAACATTCACTCCCTCCACCACCATTGCAGTGGCAGCTGTTTGTACTGTCTACAGGATGCACTGCAGCAACTTGCCAAAGTTCTTATGAGAGCATCTTCCAAACTCACGACTGCCACCATCTAAAAGGAGAAGGACAGCAGACACATGGGAACATCATCAGCTGCAAGCTCCCTCCGAGCCACACGCCATCCTGACTTGGAAATATATCGCCATTCCTTCACTGTCACTGGGACAAAATCCTGGAACTCCCTCCCCAACACCACATGGACTGCAACAGTTCAAGGTGGTAACTCACCATCACCTTCTCAAGAGCAACTAGGAATGGGCAACAAATGCTGGACTAGCCAGCGACACCCACATCCCGTAAATTTTTTTTAAAAACTTGCTCATAATAGAGCGGCACGGTGGTACAGTGGTTAGCACAGCTGCCTCACGGCGCCAGGGACCTGGGTTTGATTCCCGGTTTGGGTCGCTGTCTGTGTGGAGTCTGCACGTCCTCCCCGTGTCTGCGTGGGTTTCCTCCCACACTCTAAAGATGTGCAGGTTAGGTGGATTGGCCATGCTAAATTGCCCCTTAGTGTCAGGGGGGCTAGCTAGGGTAAATAGGGCCTGGGTGGGATCATTGTTGGTGCAGGCTCGATGGGCCAACTGGCCTCCTTCTGCACTGTAGAGATTCTATGATTCTAAGAATCAGGCTGCCACTCCCAGTGCAGTACTGAGGGGGTGCTGCACTACTGGCTTTTGAATGAGGCATGAAACCGAGATCAGCCCACCCTCTCGATGGACCCAAGTGATTCTGAGGCACAATTTTGAAAAGCAAGGGAGTTCTCACAGATACTCAGGACCAATATTTATCACTGGACTAATATCGCAAAAGCAGATTTTCATTATCACATTTGTGGGGGCTGCCTGTGAGCCAAGGGATTGCCCCTAAAACATTTCAAAAAATAATTAAAGTTAAAGTTTATTTTATTAGTCACAAGTAGGCTTACATTAACACTGCAATGAAGTTACTGTGAAAATCCATTGTTTGCAAGGGTCACGAAAGAAGCTTTATAGAAGCAGGTCCTTCTGTCCCAAGAAACGTGAAGGAGAAAGTTAGACAAAATGCTTTTCAGAAGAGAGATATATTTTGTCACAAGAGACCGTTCAAAAGAGGGAATTGGATAAAAGAACAGAGGAGGATTTGGGAAGGGCAAGAAAAGGCGTATCCTACAACAAGATCACTCACCCACAGCACATTTCCCATTGCGGTCTACCTGAGGGATTCCAATTACAGATGTTACTTCATTTGCCAGGGTGCCCGTCATTCGGGACACTTTCCGCTTAAAGTTGGTGTAGACGGACGTCCCGACCTTTCGCAAAATATTCTGCTTGAGTTCTTCCAGGCCGTCCCACAGGATTTCCTCGCCCCACGTGGTTTGGGATCGATTTGCTGATCCGCTCCTCCTGACACCAGGTTTGGAAAGAATCTGAAGCAAGCTGTGCATCGCGCTGGTGCTTTTCCCTGAGTTCGGACTCTGCGGGGTAGGATTGCGATGACTCTCGGACTCTGGAGATCTATTCCATGGCCGGAACCGCTCAGTCCCAGGAGGTGGACCGGGGGACTGGAAATTCACCGCGGACTTCCAGTTTCTGAGGTCAAACAGCTTGGCCAGACCTTCCAGCCAATCTATATTGATGGTACAATCACTCTGCTCCATGAGTGAACAGATTAGTTCCTGAATACCAGCATTGGCTTGTTCATACGTCCCACTCAATAATGTCTGGAAAACCATCTCAACCAGACCAACGATGACATCCCAGTTCTGCTTCTGCCAAAACCAACTAAAAAGCTGCTGCTCAGTGAAGAAGTCCAAGATACTTTGTAGAAGTTGGATTAGACTGTCCAGGTTCCTGCTCGCCCTCAGAGACACAAAGAGATCCTTCAGTCCCACTGTGGCCCTGGGTGGGGGGTCAACTTCCACCCCTCCTGGGTCGAGAATGCTCAACGTTAAGCTTTCATCTGCCAGATCCTGGAGGTCATTGTTCTGTAAATACAATGAGATGTTGTACAGAAAGGCAGACAATCTCTTACTGTCGAGCCTACGCTTGGTAAGAAAGGAGGGCAGACTTCTCTGTGGTAAGGTGCTCAAAGTTTGAAGTCCTCCCACCAGGCTGGAGATGACGGAACGGATGCTCTGAGAACCCTTGGTTCCCGATCTTACATCGACAGCGGCCATTTCCCCTCTTCCTTCTGTAGCACCGTCTCCTATTAGGTGTGCGACATCTTTTAACACTTCCAGGTATAGGTCAATCTTGTTACCTGTAAGATTCAAGTTTAATATTCAGCATCGAGCATTTAGAGAGAGACGAGGGTGTGTGCTGCCATGCAAAACACAGCAACACTGCTTTCATTCTTCATTTGTCTATCCTTCATTTGACAAAGAGTCCCATTGTTTGCAGAACGTGCAATCCTCCACATTGAGATTATGTTTTCCTCACTCCAACTTTCCCAGCCATCTCTCTGTGATTCTAGCTTGGTTAGAGTTACAAACCTGCTGCCCACCATTCGATAAGCCACCTGACCCTGCTTACAAACATCAGCAATAACCAGCAATGGACAATCTGACCGTGGGAGGCATCAGAGCCCGACACCCACACCATCACCCACTCAATGTACTGCCACCCGCACCCAGTGCACTGCTACCCCCACAGCACACTGCCACCCCCAGGGATCTGGGTGTACAGGTACACAGGTCACTGAAAGTGGCAACCCAGGTGGAGAAGGTAGTCAAGAAGGCATACGGCATGCTTGCCTTCATCGGCTGGGGCATTGAGTTTAAAAATTGGCAAGTCATGTTGCAGCTTTATAGAACCTTAGTTAGGCCGCACTTGGAATATTGTGTTCAATTCTGGTCGCCACATTACCAGAAGGATGTGGAGGCTTTGGAAAGGGTACAGAAGAGATTGTTGCCTGGCATGGAGGGTTTTAGCTATGAGGAGAGGTTGGGGAAACTTGCTTTGTTCTCACTGCAGTGACGGAGGTTGAGGGGCGACCTGATAGAAGTCTGCAAGATTATGAGGCATGGACAGAGTGGATAGTCAGAAGCTTTTTCCCAGGGTGGAAGAGTCAATTACTAGGGGCATAGGTTTAAGGTGCGAGGGGCAAGGTTTAAAGGAGATGTACGAGGCAAGTTTTTTTTACACAGAGGGTGGTGGGTGCCTGGAACTCGCTGACGAGGGAGGTAGTGGAAGCAGATACGATAGTGACTTTTAAGAGGGGCGTCTTGACAAATACATGAATAGGATGGGAATAGAGGGATATGGTCCCCGGAAGAGTGGGGGGTTTTAGTTCAGTCGGGCAGCATGGTCGGTGCAGGCTTGGAGGGCCGAAGGGCCTGTTCCTGTGCTGTAATTTTCTTTGTTCTTTTGTTCTTGTTCCCACAGCACACTGCCATTAAAAGCTCTAATATTTGGAAAAAAGACAAGGAGGGGATTTCTTCCCCGGGTCCTAGGGCTGGTTTTTTATCCCGCTGCCTGCATCACGAAAAAAACATTATGATAGAATCCTTACGGTGCAGAAGGAGGCCATTTGGCCCAACAAGTCTGCAGCAACCGCAATCCCACCCATGCCCTATCCCTATAACCCATGTAATTACCCTCTTAGACCACTGACACTAAGGGGCAATTTAGCATGACCAATCCACCTAACCCACACATCTTTGGAGAAGGGAAGGAAACCGGAGCACCCGGAGGAAACCCACGCAGACACGGGAGAATGTGCAAACTCCACACAGACAGTCACCTGAGGCCGGAATTGAACTCGGGCCCCTGGCGCTGCGAGGCAGCAATGCTAACCACTGTGCCACCGTGCTGCCCCTGTCTGCTGTGTGCAAATTCGCCTCTGCGTGTCCTACATTGTAACAGTCATTTCTGTTGAAAAATGTTTCAATGGTTAGAAAGAAAACACTTGCATTTATATAGTGCCCGATTTGACAAAGTACTTTACAGCCAATTAAATACTTTTGCAGTGAAGTCACTGTTGTAATGTAGGAAACACACTGGGATGTCCAGAGATGGTGAGGGGTGCTATAGAAATGCAGGCTCCAATTTACTTTTTACTGATGCCAGTTGTGTGCTACTAACTTGGCACTGACAACATCTGCCAACTCAACATCTGTCACTCCAAGTCTATGTGGCCCTGTACCATGCTGGTTCAACAATAAATCTCCAGACCAACCTTACACTCAAAATTTCATATGGAAGTCTGATAAAGTTTTTGAATGCATGAACATACAAACAAGGAGCAAGAGTAGGCCATTCAGCCCCTCGAGCCTGCTCTGCCATTTAATAAGATCATGGCTGATCTGATAGTGACCTTAAATCTGCATCCTGCCTATACCCCTGACAACCTATCACCCCCCCTCGCTTACCAAGCATCTATTGTTCCTAATTGGAGAAAATTAAGATTAACAAAACAAAGTTAACGCAGGGAGTTGATTAGAGGCAGACGGCTGGAGAAATGATGAGGTGCAAATCAGTCTATCAGTGGGTATAGAAGTGGTAACTTCAAAGTGGAGAGATAAGGAAATTGACGCGGATCTGGGTTGTACATCCTCACAGAATATAAAATAAAACACACATGCCACTATGAACCAGTGCTCTAAGTTACCCTTTCTGGGTTTAGTGTGATTCATATGCTATCCACCTTTGCCTTTAAAAATATTATGGACTCTGCTTCCACTGGAACTCTTTTCCTGAAAAGACAAAGACTCACAACACTCGGAAAATATTTTGCTTAATCTCCATTTTAAATGGGCGACTGCTTACTTTTAAACAGTGACCCTTACTTCTAGGTTCTATGGTAAGTAGTCTCACAACACCAGGTTGAAGTCCAACAGGTTTATTTGGTAGCACAAGCTTTCGGAGCGGTGCTCCAAAAGCTCATGCTACCAAATAAACCTGTTGGACTTCAACCTGGTGTTGTGAGACTACTTACAGTGCCCACCCCAGTCCAACGCTGACAACTCCACACCTAGATTATACAGCAAGAGGAAACATTCTCTCCACATACATGCTGTGAAGATCCCTCAGGTCTTGTATGTTTCAATCAAGTTGCCTCTTACTCTACTGGATACAAACCTTTCATCCAGGAAAGGATCTCCAACCTTTCCTTATAGGACAACCCATCCATTCTAGGTACTAGTCTGCTAAACCTTCTCTGAATGACTTCCAATGCATTCACATCTTTACTTAAATAAGGAGACCGACACATTATTGCAGATGTGGCCTCACCAATGCCTAGTACAACTGAAGCATAACATCCCTATTTTTGTATTTGATGCTCAAAATCTTACCTGTACCCTGTGGTGTAAGTAGCAACACAGAGGTGACCATCAGGAGAAATGTGGCTGCCATTGTTACTGTGAATGGGGACACTTCTGGCTCTTACACCACACGTCTCAAGTCATCCCAGCTCGAACGCTGATGCTTCAGTGGTGACATCCCATTCTGCAACTGCACAGACGATATGATTACATTATGATACAGGGTTGACATTCTAGACATGTGTACAGTGAGCTGCTTGGCTGCATCACTATACTTTAAACATATCATTTCACGTCTCAACTTGCACAGCTGAAATAGCACGAATTAATGACTTTATTTGGGGTTAATTGCCATTTAGCATACTTGCCCAACCCTTGGCCAAAGGGAGCCGTGATGTGTGAACCTCTTGCTCATATATTTTTGCTTGATTCTGGGGTCATTCCCATAGGCTGGGATGAGTGAGCTTCTTGTGGTGGTTACATTGAAAAAGGAGACAAGACAGAAACAGGAATTGTAGACAAGGTGGTCAAAGGAATCATTAGAGACATTGAGGTAGATCATGACACTGGGCTGGCGTAAATTGGGTGGTAGTGGGCTGGCGTAAATTGGCTGGTAGTGAGCTGGCAACCTGTTTTTCACTTCTCTCTCTCTCTCCTCCCTGTCAGCCTCAATAAAAATCAGGAGGGATGTAAAACGATGTACCAACTCACCTCACACTCCAATCTGACAGAGGAGGGGGGTCACTGGAGATTCCGAACTTCGGAGGGGAAAGAAAGTCATTGGCCTTAGCAGCACGGATGAATTTAATGATGTAGATAGCCCAGCTGATAGTGTATAACTGATATTTTCCAGGGGCACTCATCTCAAAAGCGGAAAATCCCACCTGAGTTCAACAGACCTCTCCATGGTCCGTCCCTCACCCGCTTCGATTCCCGGGCTGGATGGGAAAATTTGGCCCATAATCTCTGAAACATAGAACCTTTATTCAAAATTTATTCATTTGTGGGACATGGGCGTCACTGGCTGGCCAGCATTTATTGCCCATCCCTAGTTGCTCTTGAGAAGGTGGTGGTGAGCTGCCTTCTTGAATCGCTGCAGTCCACGTGCTGTGGGTTGACCCACAATGCCGTTAGGGAGGGAATTCCAGGATTTTGACCCAGCGACTGTGAAGGAACGGTGATATATTTCCAAGTCTGGATGGTGAGTGGCTTGGAGGGGAACTTGCAGGTGGGGGTGTTCCCATGTATCTGCTGCCCTTGTCCTTCTAGATGGAAGTGGTGTTGGGTTTGGAAGGTGTTGTTTAAGGATCTTTGGTGAGTTGCTGCAGTGCATCTTGTAGATAGTACACACTGCTGCTACTGAGCGTCGGTGGTGGAGGGATTGAATGTTTGTGGATGTGGTGTCAATCAAGCGGGCTGCTTTGTGCTGGATGGTGTTGAGATTCTTGAGTGTTGTTGGAGCTGCACCCATCCAGGCAAGTGAGGAGTATTCCATCACACTCCTGACTTGTATAAAAGTCAGCTTGCTAATTAGCCACAAACAGCGAAATTGGACCTTGGATTTCAATACTTGAATTCTGACAAAATGTCACCAAGTCCTGAAGGAAAAACACAGTAAAATGGGGAAATATGTATACTGGTCTGAACTGGTCTTGTATACATTGAAATGGAACACCAGTAAAGCAGGGAAGTAAGAATACTGATCCAAACTGTTTTTTCCTTCTGCGAACTGTTCCTCTCTCCACTGATGCTGCCTGACCTGCTGAGTATTTCCAGCATTGTCTGTTTTTACCTCAATGATCAGTCAGACTTTATACCACAAGAGATGGTTTACTCACCTGGGGAAGGTGTACGGATTAATCGAAGCTGGAGGAACAGATGGTGCATGCTGGATTAACTAGGTGAACAGCAGACTGTCAGTGATAAGACCTCAGGACATGGAAGAAAGAATGAATGAGATTACAGCCAGAAACAAGAATAAAGAATCAGTTGTGGAGCTCAGCTGAGGGTGAATGAGAAACTGAGTGAGAAGTAGAGACAAGCACTTATACAGAATTAACAAGATAGTTAGGTAAGAGTTGTAAGAGTTATCAGTAACACAAAATACCTACAAACAAACATCTTGCTTCTTTCTTGGGGAGACAATGGCCTAGTGATATTATCGCTAGACTATTAATCCAAAAACTCAGCTAATGTTCTGGGGACCCGGGTTTGAATCCTGCCATGGCAGATGGTAGAAAAAACTTAAAGTTTATTTATTAGTCACAAGTTGGCTTACATTCACACTGAAATGAAGTTACTGTGAAATTCCCCTAGTCGCCACACTCCGGCGCCTGTTCGGTTACATTGAGTGATTTGAATTTGAATTCAATAAAAAATATCTGGAATTAAGAACCTACTGATGACCACGAAACCATTGTTGATTGTCGGAGAAACCCATCTGATTCCTTTAGGGAAGGAAATCTGCCATCCTTACCCAGTCTGGCCTACATGTGACTCCAGAGTCATAGCAATGTGGTTGACTCTCAACTGCCCTCCGGCAACTAGGGATGGGCAATAAATGCTGGCCCAGCCAGCGACGCCCATGTCCCACGAACGGATAAAAAAAAATAAAAGGCGATGGAAGCAGTCTTCAAATATTTTTTAAGACAGAGTGAGATAGATTCTTGATGAACAAAGGGGGTGAAAGGTTATTGGAGGGTCGGCAAGAATGTGGGGTTGAGGTTACAATCAGATCTTATTGAATGGGAGAGCAAGCTCGAGGGGCTGGGTGGCCAACTCCTGCTCCTAATTTGTATGTTCATATCCATTACATGCTATATCTGCTTGCTAAGTTAAGTGTAAATTGTAATTTAGATGTTTGTGTCAATAATTTAAATACATTGAAGTTACATTCTACATGTTACACCTTTAAGTGGGTGGGGAATGGGCTGGGGGCACCCATAGTGCTGTAACCCTCGCTCTGACGAAGGGTCATCCAGACACAAAACGTTGGCTCTATTCTCTCCCCACAGATGCTGTCAGACCTGCTGAGATTTTCCAGCATTTTCTGTTTTTGTTTCAGATTCCAGCATCCGCAGTATTTTGCTTTTACCGGTGTTCTATCTATTTTCAAACATGCTTTCCGAAACCACACAAAATAATTCAGAAAGAGCTCTGCAACATTTACTGAGTCTATGATTTAAAAGCCACCAAGATATCGAAAAACTATCCTCTCATTTCAACCACAGAATTCTATAGTGTCACGTTTGCACTGAAATTGCAGTATAAAATTATTCCATCCATTAGTTTAGAATCATAGAAGGTTTCAAGTAAAGTAAAGTTTATTTATTAGTCACAAGTAGGCTTACATTAACACTGCAATGAAGTTACTGTGAAAATCCCTAGTCGCCACACTCTGGCATCTGTTCGGGAAATTTTAGCATGACAAATGCACCTAACCAGCATATTTTTTGGACTGTGGGACGAAACTGGAGCACCCAGAGAAAACCCACGCAGACACAGGGAGAACGTGCAGACTCCACACAGACAGTGACCCAAGCCGGGAATTGAACCCGGGTCCCTGGCGCTGTGAGGCAGCAGTGCTAACCACTGTGCCACCGAGCCTCTTGGCCCATCGTGTCTGTGCACCCACAGTCTAACCCCACTTTCCAACAGTCAGTCCATAACCCTGCAGGTTCCAGCATTTGAGTTTGACATACAGATACCTTCTAAACAAGGGGAGACTTTCTGCCTTGATCACCCTTTTAGCTAATTGTCTAATTAGCAGAGAATTTCGTACAGGCGAGAAAGTGCATTTGAGATCGCAGACTGCAATTTTAACCCACTGAACATTCGCCATTACCAAGGCTTGGTATTATTTCCCCATCGCTTTAATTAGGTTGGATGTACTTACAACCTCTCTTCCTGCTTTCAAGCAAGACAATCCTGCTAATAATAGAACCTATGTCCTACAACATCTCCGATAGCTCCGACAAAGACCTGATTGAGAGGCTGTCTCTGTCCCTCTCACACGGAGGTCAGATTTCACACATACATGTGCAATAACACGCAATCGCTTCCACCAATGTTTAAGCTGAAGTCTGCTTTTATTCTCTTTTCTCTTCCAAAGTTTCCCTTCTTCTCCCCTGGAGGCACTGTCCCCACACTGGGGTATCCTCTGGTACCCTGGGCAAGGCTCTTTTGTCAGGTGTCAACTGCTCTATGTGCATCGCTGAGCTTTTCGACCAGGTTATGTATCAAAGTTAAGCGCACCTGTCTTGTTCAACGTCCACTCATTAGAACATAGCAGTAGGTCAGTGGATAGTGATCGGGAGTGACCAACTGCCTCGAATCCAAGCTTAATTTGCAACCGAGTCAGCAAGGAGATTATTGGACAATTTGTGTTTCCATTTTCTTTTTATTCATTCATGGGATGTGGGTGCCGCTGGCTGGGCCAGCATTTATTGCCCGTCCCTAGCTCCATTTCAGAGCATTTGAGTTTGCTGTGGCTCTGGAGTCACATGTAGGCCAGACCAGGTGAGTACCAATGCCCTTTAGGGCAGATTTCTTTCCCTAAAGGACATTAGCAAACCAGATGAGTTTTTCCGACAATGGTTTCATCGGTAGACTTTTAAATTCAGATTTTGAATTCAAGTTTCACAATCTGCCGGGCTGGGATTCGAACCCGGGTCCCCAGATCTTGCTCTGGATTACTCGGTTAATGCTGATACCACTTTGCCACTGCCTCCCCGTTTGAAAACAATTAAAATCCAAACTCAGAGGCACACCACACGTGATGGCGGTAAGGTGACCAAATGCCACTGGAATAAATTGTATTGACGATTGGAGCTCAATGTTCCCTCTCCAACTCTAACGTACCTTACCCAAAGATCTCAAAACTGTGGAGTTCCTCACCTCCCCAGTCTCGCCTTCCTCCCACAATCTACCGGTTTACAGCACAAAATATGCATCATCACTTCCCTCAAACAGAAAATATGGAGAAGGTCTCTGGTTCCAAACCATCAGAGCAGTACATTACCCAGTCTTCTCTCTCTCTGGCTGGTGCTCGCTACACTTTGGATCTCAATCCTTCACTTCAGTTCCATCTTCACTGGAGTTCCTCGACAATTAAAAGCGAATACGTCTGGCTTGTAAAAGGAACTGAAATTGAAAGTTCTGGGCTTAACATGCAGAAATGCATTAGGCAGAAAGGCAGGTTAATCAGTGTATTGTTCTGTTTGTAAAAAAAACTCTTCATTCAGATAGCACGTTAATTTGTTCCACTGGGTTCTCAATCTGAGAGGGTTGCAAAGCAGAGATCCTTCAGACTCAGTTCCTTCATAATCCTGGACTAAGTACCACGCACAATGCAGTGTACTTATCCCCATATAAATAATGCATCAGAGACTAGTCAATGTACAAGGCTGACTGGCTCCTGAAACAACAGATGAGGAATCTAAAACCTTTATTCATTACCCAGTTCAACGAAAGCCATTAAAGTTGCTATGGCGACTTACCTTGCCATCTTAAAAGCAGACATTGGCAAATTGACATCCCTCCCTGCCAAAAATACTTTTACACAATCAGGTGGCTACACGGAGCGAGAAAACCTTCTGTCATGAACTGAAAGAGTTTATCAGAAAGTTTGCAATCCTTCAAAGGGCTAGCCAACCTGTCCTGGTTCCCCCAGTTATAGTTAAGAAAGCCCACCGCCTCTACTTTCTCAGAAGACGAAGGAAATTTGGCATGTCCGCTATGACTCTCACCAACTTTTACAGATGCACCACAGAAAGCATCCTTTCTGGTTGTATCACAGCTTGGTATGGCTCCTGCTCTGCCCAAGACCGCAAGAAACTAGAAACGGTCGTGAATGTAGCCCAATTCATCACGCAAACCAGCCTCCCATCCATTCACTCTGTCTACACTTCCCACAGCCTTGGAAAAGCAGCCAGCATAATTAAGGACCCCACGTACCCCGGACATTCTCTCTTCCACCTTGTTCTGTCGGGAAAAAGATACAAAAGTCTGAGGTCATGTACCAACCGACTCAAGAACAGCTTCTTCCTTGCTGCTGTCAGACTTTTGAATGGACCTACCTCGCATTAAGTTGATCTTTCTCTACACCCTAGCTATGACTGTAAAACTACATTCTGCACTCAACTCCTTTCCTTCTCTATGAACAGTATGCTTTGTCTGTATAGCGTGCAAGAAACAATACTTTTCACTGTAGACTAATACGTGTGACAATAATAAATCAAATTCAAATCAAACCAATATGTCAGCATCTCGTTATAAAATTCATTGTCAAGGTGTGGGCATCAATGACAAGGCCAGCATTTATTGCTCCCTTCACTTGATGCCCTTGAGAAGTGAGCACTGAGCCACATTCTTGAACCACTGTCTGGATGTTGTTAGGTGCTCCCACTGTGCTGTTGGGGAGGGAGTTCCAGGGTGTTCAGTGATGATGGGGCGGCTGATATTTTTCCAAGTCAGGATGTGTGAGTGACTTGAAGATGTTATTCTGGAGTTGAGACAGTTGGTTTATGAGGAGAGACTGAGTAGACTGGGACTATACTCATTGGAATTTAGAAGAATGAAGGGGGATCTCATAGAAACATATAAGATTATGAAGGGAATAGATAAGATAGAAGCAGGCAGGTTGTTTCCACTGGCGGGTGAAACTAGAACTAGGGGGCATGGCCTCAAAATAACGGGGAGCAGATTTAGGACTGAGTTGAGGAGGAACTTCTTCACCCAAAGGGTTGTGAATCTGTGGAATTCCCTGTCCAGTGAAGCAGTTGCTAGGAGGTTGCACTCAGTGACCCTGAGGCTACCTCATTGAATGTTTTTAAGGCAAGGATAGATAGATTTTTGAACAGTAAAGGAATTAAGGGCTATGGTGAGTTGAGCTGAGTCCACGAAAAGATCAGCCATGATCTTATTGAATGGCGGAGCAGGCTCGAGGGGCCAGATGGCCAACTCCTACTCCTAGTTCTTATGCTCTTATGTCAGTGCTCCCATGTGCCTGCTGCTCTTGTTCCGTTAAATAGTGGAGGTCCCAGGTTTGGGAGGTACTGTCCAAGAAGCCTCAGTGAATAGCTGCACTATTGGGGTGCTGATGGTGGAGGGATGAATGTTTAAGGTGGTGGGTGGACCAGATCAGGCTGGCTGCATTGCCCCTGTTGGGCTTCTTGAGTAATCGCATCAGTGTAAACCACACACAGCTGATTGAGGTAAGTGGTGGCTGACTCGAATAAATCATTGAAGGTTCAAGGTTCAGCCTCAGAATTATACGGATTTAGTTGGGCTCAGCGAGGCAACAGAATTAATCTGAATGGATTTAGAGAAAAGGAAATATAAAAAGAATTGGATTTGCTCCTTTTAAATAAACCAAAGGGAACCCAGCATATCTTAAGCTATAAAATCTGCAGCAGATGCAGTAAACACCATTTCCAGTCGATTGTTTCAGCAGCAGTGTGGGTTTAGCTCAAAGAAGGTGGGGTGTGTAGGAGCAGGCTTCAGATGACGTCGCTGGTAATTCTAACTCCCGTAGGCTATGGGAGCTGGTTAGTTAGGTACAAGATGCACTGCAGAAATTCACCAAGGCTCCTTAGACAGCACCTTCCAAACCCACAACCACTTCCATCGAGAAGGACAAGGGCTGCAGATACATGGGAACACCACCACCTGCAAATTCCTCTCCAAGCCACTCGCCATCCTGACTTGGAAATTTTTCAGCCGTTGCTTCACTGTCGCTGGGTCAAAATCCTGGAATTCCCTTCCTAACGGCATTGTGGGTCAACCCACAGAACATGGACTGCAGCGATTCAAGAAGGCAGCTCACCACCACCTTCTCAAGCAGCAACTAGGGATGGGCAATAAATGCTGGCCAGCCAGAGACGCCCATATCCCATGAATGAATAGAGATAGCTAGTGTGTGGATCAGATTAGTGCCAACTGCACAGGGTTCGATTCCCATTCCAGCTAAGGTAGACGTGGGGGCCAGCCTTCTTACCTTATCTCATGGTAAAAATTCATGACACTTTGCTGTGGTTTGGTGAATAATTGCCAAGGGCCTGCCTTCAGATGTTGACCCTGTGCAAGGATTGACTATTAAACTGTACTAGACCACGCGTCATCAATCTATGCATTATCGTACAATAGCAGAGGTAAAAGTAAAATAAATTAAAACATACAAGTGACATACAGGAAGAGACCAGCTGATCCATCTGCCTGTGCTATACAGTCATGGTGCAAAAAAACAAACCTTCCTCCCACTAACAACCATTTTATGCCCAGGGAGAGGCAACAAAAAAAGGGGGTGGATTGAGGGAATTTCTTTCCAACTCATCTGAGAGATCATAGAGTCAAAGAGGTTTACAGCATGGAAACAGGCCCTTCAGCCCAACTTGTCCATGCCACCCTTTTTTTTAAAGAAAGACTAGGCGAGTCCCAATTGCCCACGTTTGGCCTATATTTCTCTAGACCCATCTTACCCATGTAACTGTCGAAATGCTTTTTAAAAGACAAAATTGTACCCGCCTCTACTACTACCTCTGGCAGCTTGTTCCAGACACACACCATCCTCTGTGCGAAAAGATTGTCCCTCTGGACCCTTTTGTATCTCTTCCCCCTCACCATAAACCTATGCCCTCTAGTTTTAGGCTCCCCTACCTTTGGGAAAATATATTGACTATCAAGCTGATCTATGCCCCTCATTATTTTATAGACTTCTATAAGATCACCCCTCAGCCTTCTACGCTCCAGGGAAAAAAGTCCCAGTCTATCCAGCCTCTCCTTATAACTCAAACTGAAAACAAGCCTTAGGAATGAAGTTCATCTTCCCACATCTCACCTACATTTTGTCCACTGATTAAACTTACCCAGCTCCTTTTTAAATGTTTGCTAGGAGGCTGCACCCTCTGTGAAAAGAGGGTGTGAAAAGATGACATCTAACCTAGTTATTTGCTGACAACTTCTGCATGTGCCCATCATTTTTACAAAATCAAATTGTTTGATAGGTTTATGGTTGCTGTAGATTTATGGTTATTCTACTAGGAGGTGCGAAAAACTGAATCTATGCTCTATTATCTGTCAGGTTTCAAATCAAAGGTTTTATTTTTCTTATTGAGAAACCTCTCTTTAAAGAGCTAAGTCTGAATCTGTTGAACATCAAGATTAAAGAGAGCAGACTAGAAGGCAAAGGTAATTAGAGGTGTAATGGGTGGGACATAGTGACAAAGCGTGGGTGTAAATGCTACAGGTCAAAGAACTCGAGACTGATGGAGGGTTAAGGATCTCCAAAGATTTGGAGCCCTGCAGAAATAGGTTGTATAGAGTGCAGGACGGTGTGGGTTATTGAGAGTTTAGAAGGTAACATCAGGTGGCACAGTGGCTGGCATTGCTGCCTCAAAACACCAGGGACACGGGTTCGATTCTCGGCTTGGGTCACTGTCTGTGTGGGGTCTGCACGTTCTCCCCGTGTCTGCGTGGGTTTCCTCCGGGTGCTCCGGTTTCCTCCCACAGTCCAAATATGTGCGGGTTAGGTGGATTGGCTTTACTAAATTGCCCTTAGTTAGGGGGACTAACAGGGTAAATATGTGGGGTTACGGAGAGAGGGCCTGGGTGGGAGTGCTGTTGGCGCAAGCTTGATGGGCCGAATGGCCTCCTTCTGCACTGTATGATCAGAGAAGCACTGACTGGAACACCAAAAAACAAGCAAAAAAGTGCAACAGCAAGAGACAGTTCAGCTCGCAGATATGCACCGTATGTGCCATCCAGTAAAGCAGTGCCAGAGGCAAGAGATAGATACATTTTTAGATTTTAATGACATCATTGGGATGGGAAGTAAGCAGGAATAAGGAAGAGAGGGAGGACCGGCCATGATCATACTGAATGGCAAATCAGGCTCGAAGGGCCGAATGGCCTACTCTGAGTTTCCAGACTCACCAAGCCCAAGGTGTCGTTGTCTTAGGGCAGGCTTCAACAGCCTTCGAGTTCAATGTTGTGCTCAAAAGACATGGTGAGGGAAGATATAATTGGATGTGTTTTGCCTTTCTACTGCAGCTGTTGACAGGGTGGAATGCAAAGCTCGGTGGCACAGTGGTTAGCACTGCTGCCTCACAGCACTAGGGACCTGGATTCAATTCCTGGCTTGGGTCACTGTCTGTGTGGAGTCTGCACGTTCTCCGTGTCTGTGTGGGTTTCCTCCGAGTGCTCCGGTTTGCTCCCACAGTTCAAGAATGTGCGGGTTAGGTGGATTGGCTATGCTAAATTGCCCCTTAGTGTCAGGGGCACTAGCTAGGGTAAAATGCATGGGGATAGGACCTGGGTGGGATTGTAGTTGGCACAGACCTGATGGACCGAATGGCCTCCTTCTGCACTGTAGGGATTCTATGAAAGTGTGGATCTTAAAAAAAATACCAGTTTAACTGAAAGGGACACACACACACGTGTGTCACAATGTAGCTTTAATCGTTTTGGATTACAGCTCAAAGGAAAGAAACTAAACAAGATCTGGATTCTTTTCACTAACATGACCCAGATCAAATGGCTTTGGACAATGATACACTGACAAGCTGTCAGCTACATGTACTGCCAAAGGATCAGTCAAAGAATCAAGCTTTAAAGAATATAAGCACAAGGTCCAAGATGATCACCAAGTAGTATCAGTGAAGATATTTAAAATTCAATTTACATTTCTTTTCAAAGAGGAATGCTAATTTAAATGCATGATACAAGATGCTACTGTTGTATATTTGGAGACATGATACTGGGAAACACTGGTTAAAAATGAAGTCTTTTATTTGCGATTCTCATCTCTTCCATGATTGCTGTTTCTCTTAGTTTCCTGCCCTACATCTTATGACAGCACTTCCACGTTTATATACAGGGGAGGTGATGGCTTAGTGGTATCATCGCTAGACTATTAATCCAGAAACTCAGCTAGTGTTCTGGGAGCCTGGTTTCGAATCGCGCCGCAGTAGATGGCGAAATTTGGTTGTGGAATGTGTAGTGCTCAGGTACACAGGCTAGGATTTAAGGCATTTGATAACATAGAACATTACAGCGCAGTACAGGCCCTTTGGCCCTCGATGTTGCACCGACCAGTGGAACCAATCTAAAGCCCCTCTAATCTACACTATTCCAATATCATCCATGTTTATCCAATAACCATTTAAAAGCTCTTAATGTTGACGAGTCCACTACTGCTGCAGGCAGGGCATTCCACGCCCTTACTACTCTCTGAGTAAAGAACCTACCTCTAACATCTGTCCTATATCTCTCACCCCTCAATTTAAAGCTATGTCCCCTCGTGCTAGCCATCACCATCCGAGGAAAATCTCACTATCCACCCTATCTAATCCTCTGATCATCTTGCATGCCTCTATTAAGTCACTTCTTAACCTTCTTCTCTCTAACGAAAACCTCAAGCCCCTCAGCCTTTCCTCATACGATTTTCCCACCATACCAGGCAACATCCTGGTAAATCTCCTCTGCACCCTTTCCAACACTTCCACATCTTTCCTATAATACGGCGACCAGAACTGTACGCAATACTCCAAATGCGGCCGCACCAGAGTTTTGTACAGTTGCAGCATGACCTCCTGGCTCTGAAACTCAATCCCTCTACCAATAAAAGCTAACACACCGTACGCCTTCTTAACAACCCTATCAACCTGGGTGCCAACTTTCAGGGATCTATGCACATGGACACCCAGATCCCTCTGTTCATCCACACTACCAAGTATCTTACCATTAGCCCAGTACTCTGTAATCCTGTTACTCCTTCCAAAGTGAATCACCTCTCACCTTTCCGCATTGAACTCCATTTGCCACCTCTCAGCCCAGCACTGCAGCTTATCTATGTCCCTCTGTAACCTGCCACTTCCCTCCGCACTGTCTACAACTCCACCGACTTTAGTGTCATCCGCAAATTTACTAATCCATCCTTCCACGCCCTCATCCAGGTCATTAATAAAAATGACAAACAGCAGTGGCCCCAAAACAGATCCCTGCGGCACACCACTAGTAACTGAACCCCAGGATGAATATTTCCCATCAACCACCACCCTTTGTTTTCTTACAGCTAGCCAATTCTTGATCCAAACCACTAAATCACCCTCAATCCCATGTGTCCGTATTTTCTGCAAAAGCTTACCATGGGGAACCTTATCAAATGCTTTGCTGAAATCCATATACACCACATCAACCGCTTTACCCTCATCCACCTCTTTGGTCACCTTCTCAAAGAACTCAATAAGGTTTGTGAGGCACGACCGACCCTTCACAAAACCGTGCTGACTATCCCTAATCAAATTATTCCTTTCTAGGTGATTATAAATCCTATCTCTTATAATCCTTTCCAATACTTTGCCCACAACAGAAGTAGGGTTGTCCCTACTTCCCTTCTTGAACAAGGGGACAACATTTGCTATCCTCCAGTCTTCTGGCACTGTTCCTGTAGACAATGGCGATACAAAGATCAAAGCCAAAGGCTCTGCAATCTCCTCCCTAGCCTCCCAGAGAACCTTGTTCCTTGGTTGCCTTCAGTGCGTTTTGTGATTTGGACAAAGCGCTCTGTTAATCTATTAGTGGCAGGTTGACAGTGTGGAAGTAATGCGTTAAATACCATTTTCTTGTAGGAAGGTCACAAATTCCTGCAAGACAAATTAAGCTCTGTTGTTGCTCACAGCAGCTGTTCAGGAAATCCCGAGCGATAAAAGATGTTGCTTTGCTGCATAGACCACACAAACAATTCTGTCATGAATGGCATCATTAACGATGTCTCCAAACTCATATTCTGCAAGTCTTTTAAACAGTCACAAATTGAGGTTGACTTCCCCTTTCTTTGTTTTCTGCATGAAATCGCCATGGATTTTGGTGAAAAATGTGCTTTAAAAATATACACAATTTGCTTGCATGCTTTAGTGTCTAGTTTATTGGGTTGTACTAGACTGTGAAGGAGATGTTTGGGCAACGTAGGGACTCAAGTTTTCTTTTCCTGACTTCTCCTCGTTAATACTCGAGTGGCTCAGCAAGCACATGCCCGTAAGTCCTTGTCACCATTTTTTGTTATGTATTTGGAGACATGACACTTTAGTTGTCTGTGTGTAATCTCTTCCATAAACGCTGTTTCTCTCCGTTTCCTTATCTTATGATATCACTTCAATTTGCATACATTACTACAACAGGACTCCACAATGAACCAACAGGAACAAATTCAAATGCATAGCATTTACTTTGTATTTGAGATAATATCTACCCGCATTATCTAATTTAAAGTACTCTATCATATTTACACTCCATTACACTTGAGGTATCTTCTAAGCACCTGTGACTTTTGTCAGAGTAAGTTGAGTGTTTGTAGGGGCTGGAGAGCATTGCTATAACAGCTATCCTTCCATCAAATACTTTGTACAATTTGGACACAGAAATAACACAGAAGAGCTCTCAGATCTGCAAAGATTTTACCAAAAGAAAAAGCCAACTTGAGGGTAAAATCTCAGAGGAATATCTTCACATTGAAGATTTCTTTCAATCATCAGTGTCTATTGTCATCAAGAGGAGGCTATCAAGAGATGGCAACTGGACCACATTTTTTAGAATATCATTGTTGATCTGACAGTAAACCAGACTCTGTCGTGCAATACTTTTATGCATATGGACCCAGAGATAGCATGGACTTGGAAAAGGGCAAAAGGAAAGAACACAGATGCCTCTAGTGTCTCACTCTGGATAATGGCAAATGCACTGATCACCACTGTGATTGATCTAGGAGTATGAGGCTCATTATTATTCATTAACTTACAGGTCAGAGGCTGAAATTCTGCAGCAAGTAACTCATCTCCTGACTCCCCAAAGTTTGCAAACCATCTACAAGACACAGCCAGGAACGCAATGAATACTGTGCACGCAAGTTGTTGGAACTGCATTCATCCAGTCAAGAAGCACAACAGCATAATGGAGACTGCAACCTGTTTGATTGGTAGCCCACCCACCACCTTCAACATTCATTCCCTCCACCACTGGTGCACCCTGGCAGCAGCATGTACCATTGACAAGATGCACTGCAGCAACTCAGTGAGGCCTGTTGGACATTACCTTCCAAACTTGTGAACTCTACTGCTAGAAAGGGAACATGACTAACAATCTCGCCACGGCCAATCTTCCATCACCATCATGCTTTACATACAATGTGCATAAAGTACCGCTTAACTGCTACAGTGTACGGTCAAGCTCCACAGTCCTTCGACTACCGGCCTGAGCTGGTTTTAAACCCCTGCTGCTTCTTCCCTATTGAGCGATCCTCCACTTACCTAATAGGGGAGATCTGTTGACAATCCCCTGTGCCCATCAGATCACCTGCACGTTATTTGCCAAGCCCCACACCATTCTGATTTAATTTGTTCATGGTCACTGAATCAAATCCTGGAACTCCCTTCCTATGATGTGGAGATGCCGGCGTTGGACTGGGGTAAACACAGTAAGAAGTTTGACAACACCAGGTTAAAGTCCAACAGGTTTATTTGGTAGCAAAAGCCACACAAGCTTTCGAAGCTCTAAGCCCCTTCTTCAGGTGAGTGGGAATTCTGTTCACAAACAGAGTTTATAAAGACACAGACTCAATTTACATGAATAATGGTTGGAATGCGAATACTTACAACTAATCAAGTCTTTAAGAAACAAAACAATGGGAGTGGAGAGAGCATCAAGACAGGCTAAAAAGATGTGTATTGTCTCCAGACAAGACAGCCAGTGAAACTCTGCAGGTCCACGCAACTGTGGGAGTTACAAATAGTGTGACATGAACCCAATATCCCGGTTGAGGCCGTCCGCGTGTGTGCGGAACTTGGCTATCAGTTTCTGCTCAGCGACTCTGCGCTGTCGTGTGTCGCAAAGGCCGCCTTGGAGAACGCTTACCCGAATATCAGAGGCCGAATGCCCGTGACCGCTGAAGTGCTCCCCAACAGGAAGAGAACAGTCTTGCCTGGTGATTGTCGAGCGGTGTTCATTCATCCGTTGTCGCAGCGTCTGCATAGTTTCCCCAATGTACCATGCCTCGGGACATCCTTTCTTGCAGCGTATCAGGTAGACAACGTTGGCCGAGTTGCAAGAGTATGTACCGTGTACCTGGTGGATGGTGTTCTCACATGAGATGATGGCATCTGTGTCGATGATCCGGCACGTCTTGCAGAGGTTGCTGTGGCAGGGTTGTGTGGTGTCTTGGTCACTGTTCTCCTGAAGGCTGGGTAGTTTGCTGTGGACAATGGTCTGTTTGAGGTTGTGCGGTTGTTTGAAGGCAAGAAGTGGGGGTGTGGGGATGGCCTTGGCGAGATGTTCGTCTTCATCAATGACATGTTGAAGGCCCCGGAGGAGATGCCGTAGCTTCTCCGCTCCGGGGAAGTACTGGACAACGAAGGGTACTCTGTCCACTGTGTCCCGTGTTTGTCTTCTGAGGAGGTCGGTGCGGTTTTTCGTTGTGGCGCATTGGAACTGTTGATCAATGAGTCTAGCGCCATATCCTGTTCTTATGAGGGCACCTTTCAGCGTCTGGAGGTGTCTGTTGCGATCCTCCTCATCCGAGCAGATCCTGTGTATACGGAGGGCTTGTCCGTAGGGGATGGCTTCTTTAACGTGTTTAGGGTGGAAGCTGGAGAAGTGGAGCATCGTGAGGTTATCCGTGGGCTTGCGGTACAGTGAGGTGCTGAGGTGACCGTCCTTAATGGAGATGCGTGTGTCCAAGAATGCAACCGATTCCGGAGAGTAGTCTATGGTGAGCCTGATGGTGGGATGGAACTTGTTGATGTCATCATAGAGTTGTTTCAGTGATTGTTCACCATGAGTCCAAAGGAAGAAAATGTCATCGATGTATCTAGTGTATAGCATCGGTTGAAGGTCCCGTGCGGTGAAGAAGTCTTGTTCGAACCTGTGCATGAAGATGTTGGCATATTGAGGTGCAAATTTGGTCCCCATGGCTGTTCCGTGTGTCTGGATGAAGAACTGGTTGTTGAAGGTGAAGATATTGTGGTCCAGGATGAAGCGGATGAGATGTAAAGTTGCATCTGGAAACTGGCAGTTGTTGGCGCTGAGCACTGAGGCCGTTGCAGCAATGCCATCGTCATGGGGGATGCTGGTGTAGAGTGCCGAGACATCCATTGTGACGAGGAGCGCTCCTGGTTCAACTGCTCCATGTGTGCCGAGTTTCTGTAGGAAGTCCGTCGTGTCGCGACAAAAGCTGGGGGTTCTTTGTACAATGGGTTTCAGGATGCCCTCGACATAGCCGGAGAGGTTCTCGCACAGGGTCCCATTGCCCGATACGATGGGACGGCCGGGTGTGTTTGCCTTGTGTATCTTCGGGAGGCAGTAGAGATCTCCAACGCGGGGAGTACGTGGGATGAGAGCACGGAGGGTGTTCTGAAGGTCCGGATCAAAGGTCTTGATCAGAGTGTTGAGTTGACGGGTGTGTTCTTTGGTCGGATCTGCAGGTAACTGTCTGTAGTGTTCCTCGTTGTTGAGTTGTCGGTACACTTCTTTGCAGTAATCTGTTCTGTTCAGTATGACGATGGCCCCTCCTTTGTCTGCTGGTTTGATGACAATGTTGCGGTTGGTCTTGAGAGCGTGGATGGCGTTACGTTGTGCTTGGGTGATGTTCGGGGCTGTCTTGTGAGTGCGGCTGATGAATTTGGTGTTGACGCACCTCCTGACGGCTTGGGCATACATGTCAAGTCGAGGGCAGCGGCCTTCCGGAGGAGTCCAATTCGACTCTTTCCTCTTCAGATGCACTGCGGATCTCTCTGTCGGCTGTTCCGGTTCATTGGCTATCTCATTGTGTTCGTTGTTGGCCTCTTGGGGTTTGTGGAAGAACTCCCTCAGCCTCATTCGCCTGATGAATTCCTCTGTGTCTGCTGCGAGACTGATGGGGTCTATTTTGGTGGTGGGGCAAAAATTAAGCCCTCGGCTGAGAACTTCGATTTCATCTGGCTGAAGTGTGTAGTCGGATAAGTTGACAATGGACTTCCCTGCAGTGGTACTGTTTTCTACTGTGGTACCGGGGGAGGCTTGGTTGCTGCTGGTGGTGATGCCGAGTTTCTCAAGTTTCCTGTTCTTGGTGTGCATGTAGATGGTGTAGTTCCTTTGTCTCGTCTGCTTGGCAGAGTTTCGCAGCTGGTCTGCGTCCTGAGCGCAAGTTGAGAAAATGGATTCGATCTTGGTTTCCAGGCTGCGGCGTTTGCTGTAGAGTTGGTGTATGAGGTGTTTGAGGAGGGTGAGAGAGGTGCGACGGCAAAGTCTCTCAGTGTAGTCTGTGTTATAGGTTGACCTCCCTTCCTATATCAGACTTCTCAAAGGATGGGCAATAAATGTTGTTCTTGGTAACGATGCCCATATCCCATGAACCAAAGTATTAAATTGATAGCAATAATCTTTACAATTCCATTTCCCCATATCCTCTTGCCACCGTTGTACACCCTTCATGTTCTGCCTTATTTTTGCTTTATTGAGAAGGCAAACAACAATTTGGCACTTTATTAAATAGCTGGCACAGGCATAAGGCACTAGGGCACCATATGCTTTAATATTCTTTTCACACACTGTTGCATTGTGTCATCTTCCAGCATATTATCAACTTTCAGTCAATACTTTATACTTAAAAAAAAGAGTAATGGCCACCTGAGGGTCATGATGTGGAGATGCCGGCGTTGGACTGGGGTAAACAGAGTAAGAGCTTTAACAATACCAGGTTAAAGTCCAACAGGTTTATTTGGTAGCAAATGCCATTAGCTTTCGGAGCGCTGCTCCTTCGTCAGATGAAATGGATATCTGCTCTCAAACAGGGCATACAGAGACACAATATCAAGTTACAGAATACTGCTTCGAATGCGAATCTCTACAGCCAACCAGGTCTTAAAGATACAGACAATGTGAGTGGAGGGTCACCAGACTTCTCTCATGGATTGAAACACTCGTGTCTCAAGCAGGAACACAATGAATTTTCCAGACTGATGTCTTTTCCTGAAACTAATTCAAAATGGTCATTGCAAATTGATGGGGTCACTCAGATAGGCATTAGCTGCTCAAACTCTCAAGCTGAGTCATCACATGACGTATAATCAACCTGGCCACCCACATTTTGGAACAGGACTTTGAAATCATAGAATCCCCACAATGCAGAAGGCCATTCGGCCCATCAAGCACCGATTCTGAAAGAATATCTCACCCCAGACCTTCCCATCCCCCGCCCTTCCCCACGCATTTACCATGGCTAATCCATCTAAACTGCACATCTTTGGAGTGTGAGTGGGAACCATAGCACCCGGAGGAAATCCATAGGGACATGGTGCGAACTTGCAAACTCCACACATAATCGCCAGAGGCCAGAATTGAACCCGAGTCCCTGGTGCTGTATGCTAACCTTTGGACTTGTAATAGGTCACATGGTGTGACAGCCATGTTTATTGCCTGCTTTTAAAATAGGAAGCTGCACTACAGGCAGATTTCACTGGAATCCATCCACCAGCTGAAAGACATTTAACAAGCTAAGTAATAAACAGCAATACCTTGAAAGTTGAAAAAGGGCTCTTCCCAACTTGTTCCAAATGTTCACCTGAGAACCAAGTTGCTGAAAATTCAACAGGAAACTTTGCAGCCTATCGAAAATCCTCTGCTTTATAAGTCATTCACTTCAACCAAAGCATCAACTCATCTAAGAAACTTGCAGGCCTGTTGTGAAAGAGACTGAGGCAATCAAATTATAGTTGTACTGTTTCACCTCCAACTGTCTAATGTGCGAGTTAAATGACTGATGCTTCATGTTTTTAAACCTCCGGGACAAGTGAGAGATAATAAATAACCTTCCTTAATTTTAAATTCACAAACAGCTTGCTGTTGGAATGATGTAAATTAGGATAATCACAGTGTAAGAATACACACACTAATCACAGGCAGTGAAACATTTACTGTCCATGACAGTTATGAATTAGTGATGGAAAAGTTAGTTCTTCCAACTTCAGGGCAGAATCATGATCGTAAATACAAAGTGTAATTCACGTTGCAGCAGGGTAGGCTTCTGGAATCATTTAAAAGCAAGCACACAGCAGATTTCCAACCTGACCTCTATTGCCAGTAATGCAGTGAGCCTGGTACTGTTCCAATATTCTAGTGCATGCAATCCTCAAAGACCTCAAATTCAATTACTCATAATTAACATTATTACAAAGACTAAACATGATTATAAATTGGATAACAAAGCAGCAATGGCTGATTCGCTGCTAAGGTTTCAACAGCTCTGTGGGCAACAGAAGATAAATTGCATACTTAATTAGTGGACATGCAAACCAAAAAGAGTTTCAATTGTAATGGTTTATTACATAGCACTGTACAGTTTAAAGATATGCTCAAAACCAATGGTCAGAATTGACATATGTGTTCAATGCTAACATTTGTAGCTTTTTTTAGTAAACCAAAAATATTTCTCCCACCTGCTCTTAGAGCTCCAAGGTACCTGCAACCCTTCAACGGCCCAGGCTATGATGCATAATAATGTGGTGTGGTGAAATCTTGCCATTATTATGAGTTACTGGATAGTCCTATTTGACTTCATTACCACCACCCCACTGGCTGAAATTGGCAGATTCAGCACAGATCAGTGCCCGAATCTGGTATCTTGCCGACTCCTTAACATATTGGATGTTTATAGATTTTACAAAAAGATACTTACAATCTTTTAAAATGAAAATAGTGCCCAAAAGTGCTAGCAGGAACAATTTAGATCAATAGACTTTGAATTAAAACAGAGACAGAGAGTTTTGCAGAAATATTGCAATCCAAATGTATGCACTATTTTGTTTGTCCGTATTGCCTATGCATTCCTCTCATGGCAGGCAGCTCTATTCAAAACATAAAATGATTTAAATTATCACGGCCTGTGATTTTGTTCATGAATGGGTACAGGACAAGCGTTTGGTAAATTAGAATAAATAATCCAATGAGGAAGGAAAAGTGAAGAGTAGTATTTCAGAATATTCTTTTATATTGTTTTCAAAGCTCCCAATTTTTCAGAATTGTGCTAGCAGAGTGAAATATGAACATAACAGAATAAGACTGTCAACCACTAACACCATCAGCATCTGAAGAGGAAGGGCCAGTGAACATTCCAGATGTAGGCCTTTTAACAACAGCTTCTGCTGATGGACCTGCTGCATAATTTTAAATTAGACTACACAACTAGATGACAAACAAAATGGAGTGGTCAACATCCATCAACGTTTGTGACCTGAATGGGATGGCAAGAAAATTTGGAATTCAATATAAATGTGAATTTTTACATCCTAATTTGTAGTGCACACGTCAACTGCCAAATGTCATACATTAAGATTCTCATTCATTTTTTTAAAAAAGCCTGATTTCTGGCCTCAAGAGCCAGGGTTCTCCCAATTGTCCAGCACTCAGCTTCACAGGTCCCAGAGCAGAAAATATGGTGCTTTGCAGCACTGTCCGACTCCCAGATTAGCTCGGTGGCAAGTCTAAAATTATGGTATCTATATGGCAATCGACGCACAATTTGTTCAGAGCTTCATCAGAGCCAATGTAATCGGGCTTCACAGAAGTTAGAACAGGAACAAATGATTTTACATATCTTTTTTTGAAAAATGCAAACAAATCAACATAGAACTCCACCTAGGCTCTCCTTCCCTTTTAACCTAAATAAAATTTAAAACCTGCTCTAGGATTGAAAATTCGTCACTCCAAGATTGAATAAATGCAGTACTAAAGCCATGAACCAATTCAGGCAGATATAGGAAGACTATGCAACATGTACCAAAAACAAGAATCTTCACAAATAGCAGATAAAATGATGCCATTCCAGAGAGGACTATGTGGGAGCAACTACCTAAACAAACTCTGCAGCACACTATGAAATTATGGTTAGTGTTTAAAGGCCCCTCTCACACTATTTTACAGCATATCGGTAAATAACAAAGAAAGAAAAGGCCAACATATGAATAAATAAATGAAAATGTAAAAAGGTGCAAATTTCCATGATTAGCTTAATAAAAGAATATTTACACAATTTGTGTGCAGAAAATATTTAAACTAGGTACAATACAAAATCATAAAAACCATATTATTATGTGAAAAAGCAACCAGAAGGAACATGGGATAGGTCATGAAATTTACAGCCAATTAGATGTCAACATAGAATAAAAATGCAAGGTCTAATTTGGATTAATCTTAAGATCTTCACTTGGCAAATGAAAAAATATGTAATTTAATTCACAACTATTTAATTGGCACAGTCAATTACACTGGTGTCGTTTCATCTCTATTAAATGATGCAAGAGAAGGTTAAATATAGTAGAGTTACAGGCTGTGTGGAGATTGCTTTCCTACATTTCATTAAATTTGGCACTCCACACAAACACATTAAATTAGGGAAACATTGAGCACCAGAGTGAAGGGTTTGGGTTTTTCTCATTTAGAATGAACCAGGAAATTATGTCAGACTCCTCTGAAGTTGGAAGATAATTGGATTAGAATGATCTATGATCAAAAATTGATAATTGCAATTTTAAAAAGCATTGGCATAAATTACAGCTGAAAAATTACAATACTTAAAATTGAACTTGGACAAGACAGTTTTGTGGATCAAATACTTTTGTAGCTCAGCCCTGGAAATTCCAGATCATTTATCCTTCTCCGTCCTCTGCTCCCAAGAGCTTACCAGAAGGTGACTTCTAGAAGCAGCAGGAATACTAGTATTTTATAATTAATTTCAACATTAGGGCTATTGAATGGGAACATCCATTTGAAATTCTTTATATTAAAAACACATCTAAAAATAGTGTCCATATTCACTAATTCCCCATTTTGGCAATGACTTAGGCTGCACAGCAAAAGTAAAGCTTTCCATTTTCACTTGTGTTCATCTGTAGCATTTTTCACATAATCGGCCGTTTACAGTTTGAAGTAATATATATCCTAACATGCCAGCTCTATTGCAACATGTATACAGTATACACAGACTTCATTTTGTGCAGGTGCATTCTTTCATTTCAAAGCAGTCTAGTTCCCCACCCGTTTCTTGCTACTGGCTCAGGTAGGAATGTTGGTAGTTGTCGAGTTGAGAATTCGTGATCGACAATCAAATTTGGAAGCTTTTGAAAGTTCTCGCTGAAAAAGGAAAGCAAACACGTGAGGTTGACAGATTAAATTAGCAAAATACATTAGAAGGACATATCATCTCAGACAAATTTCAAAGATATGCCCTTCAGCCAGCACATTCTCAAAAAAAAGACCTTTTCCCATGATTCCAGCAGATACTTCAGCATTCCAGTAGGGAGGCATTGATAGAACTCATGTCATGTATCAGAGAGGTTTCTAAAAAAGAAAACTGGCAAATGAGATGGGGAGGTGTATGATACCAATACTTTTTCATCAGGAAAGCAGCGAACGCCATGACCCAAAAGCCATTAGGTACAACTTTGCTTGCAGTGCAGGTCAGATTCAAAATGTTCTCAGATGCTCTCGCAACCAAGTTACAACATTATGATGCTTAGTAACAATACTCCTAATAGCGCAGGACATTAAAATACAGTGGGAGGCATCAGATTGAAGCAAAAACTTAGATATATTGAAACACCAACAGGTGAATGACATGTCAGATAATTTTATAGTAAAGGAAAATGCTGAAAACCTTAATTACACCAGTATGGAAGAGACTTGGTGATAACACCGTTTACACTCGACAATAAGAAACAGGATTACTGTATGGTTAAATTTAATCAATTAGTGATGACAAAAAATTGTGAACCCAATGTTGTAAACTCCAAATTTAACTAAAATTTGATTGGGGGAACAAGAGACTTCAATTCTAACTCTAGTACAACCTCCACTTCTTTTACCCACCAATACCATTCCTTCTGCCGCCTCTGAAATGACCCATAGGATCAGGTTGCTCTGGAGAGGTAACAGGACAGATTCAGATTCACCAGAATTATATCAGGGACTAAATTAAGAGGACTGGTTACCAAAACTTAAATTTGTATCTCTGAGGCAAGATGATGGATGGCTAATCTGATTCAGGTGCTTAAAACAATTGAAGGTTTTGATAGAAAAGATACAAAAACACTATCTCCTCGGGCAGAGTAATTTAGAACTAAGAGTATAAGTTTTTTTTTCAGGAATGAAATCAGGAATGAGTAATGGAAATCTCGAATTCTCTGGAGGACAGGTAAATGGAGTTGAGATTTTAGATCATAGTTTATCTATTATGATGGAACAGACTCAAGGGGCTGAATAATCTCCTGCTCAAGTGTAGGATCCAGGTCAATTTTGCCTCCCTTTCCCAAACATTGCAACCAATACAGCAGCGCTACAGTCATACCCTGACTGAGATCAGCTGACTCCTATATTTTTGGAATGATTAGTGATTCACTGCCCCAAACAACTGAAGCAATCAAATGACCTAAGAAATGGCTAGACACTTTGGCGATATTTTAAACAATAGTCCTTCAGTTCTCCAATCATTTCTTGTAGCTCAAACTATTTGATATATTGGATTGACATTGCATTAGTGAAACAGCAAAAATGAAGTTGTGAAGCAAAGTTGGAAAAACAATGGAGAAACTGCAGTCTTTGCAGGTGCACAATTTACCCAAATGCTACAAAAGCAAAGAATCCAGATCAACCATTAAAGCAGTGCCATCTACCAATCCCTGGGAGCAGTGTTTCTTGAGAATAGAGTATTACTACTGAACCAATATACCTACCTTGGAAAATACCAGATTTGAAATGCTGATTTAGTCGAATGAAAACTAAACCAAATTTTTGCTGACTCGGAACATGCTAGTGCACGGAATGAAAAGGAAAGACATGTCAAGCAGGCAAAACGAAGAGAACAAAGCCAGTAAAGGGATTGGTTAGTGTGCAGTTACAATATTCCACACGCTACACTAACCAATTGAGGTGAAGGGAAACACTAAATAGAAACAGAGCAAAAGTGATTCTTGACCGTCTTTTGCCTCTAGTCGGAACACATGGGTCGCAAAAGCAGGTCAGCTACCTACCATCAAGAATCATCCAGGTTCATTACACGAATTTCAGTTGGCATATGAAACAGAATATTGCCATCAAAAGGAAACAAATCCGTGTATGTAGATAGAAAAAGGGCATCAGCTACATTCGTACCTTTTCCAAAAGTAGCACAGGTACAAAATTTGATTGGAATTTGTGAAGATAGACAGTATTTGTTATATGATGCATACAAAATTTGAACATTAAAGTTAAAGTATATTTATTAGTCACAAGTAGGCTTATATTAACACTGCAATGAAGTTACTGTGAGAATTCCCTCGTCACCACACTCCGGCGCCTGTTCGGGTACACTGAGGGAGAATTTAGCATGGCCAATGCACCTAACCAGCACGTCTTTCGGGCTGGGGGAGGAAACTGGAGCACCCGGAGGAAACACACGCAGTCACAAGGAGAACGTGCAGACTCCACACAGACAGTGACCCAAGCCGGGAATTGAACCCAGGTCCCTACCGCTGTGAGGCAGCAGTGCTAACCACTATGCCGCCCCCGTACATGGGTTGGTGTGTGCCCATCTTCACCTCCATCAATATTGTACAACAGTTAGCATTTTAATGATCAGCAAAAGATCAAAATATTTTATTGTTTCATTATAGGAAGCACATGTCAGAGGACCCAAAAAAGGGGGAGGGTAAAGTATTACTGGGTAGTTATTCCTGTAGTCTTGAAAGCATTACGGTAAGATAGCCATAGGGTAAGGATGCTAAGTTGGCAACGGCAAGTAATGACGCAGGTGGACAGCCAAACAACACAGATAAAACAGCTTTCATGCAAGCATGCCTTAAAAAAAAAAATCAGCATACACAAGAAAACAAAATGGCAGCACACAGTCAGGAACTAGGAACTCTAATCTAATATTCAACTGTCCTAGATGGGAGTATAGTGAATTATATAGGAAAAAAGTTCTGAGAATTAATAGGTAATGGACAAAAACACTTGCAATTTCCTGCTCATTTCTACATTGACAAAGTTTGGCAATGCAACATCCAGACTAGCTGTTAGAGAAGTAATTGTACACAGAACGCTTGTGTGTTAGTCTCGGTGCACGACTGCCTCTAGTTGCAGAAAGTGTTTCAGGTGAAGGAGCCTGACCCTCAGCTTGTGAAGAATGTGAACCCAGTTTGATAAACTTTTCTAATCACAGCGAACATGTATTAGAGCACTTTGAAACTACAGCTATGAAAACAGGACTATGTAGTTAATGGGTTTAAGGCTCTAGTTCGCATTACGAGTTTGGAAATCCTCAATGGTGGATTACCATACCGACCTGCAAAGTGCTGCTGTATATTTGTGCAGGCTCCTACTGTGGAGCTGAATCCATCTACAAACACAGAATAAAATAAGTTATCAAGTTTCCAACAGCAACTGGTTATGGAGAGAAGAGGGATTATTCACTGCAAACTCCTTCTGCCCAAGGTGTCTCAACTCAAGAACACAAAGGTTTTACACTACCACTTATAAACTCTTTGACACCATTAAAATAAATCCACCAAATCTCAGAATCTTTATAGCGCAGGCGTCCATTCAGCCCAACAAGTCTGCACTGGCTCACTGAAAGAGCATTCTACCCAATCTCACTACCCTGCTTTATCTCTGTAACCTTGTATGTTACTTCTTTTCAGACAGCAATCCAATCCCCTTTTGAAAGGCTCAATAGAACCTGCCTCTACCGCCCTTTCATGAAGTTCATTCCAGACTCCAGCCATCCTGTGGGTTTTCCTCACATCACTGCTACTCCATTTGCCCATAATTTTGAATCTGTGCCCTCTAGTTTTTGATGCACTCTGGGGATTGAAAGGTCTCTCACTAGATGGGACAAGATACAATAAAATTAAAGATTTCCTAAGAACTGTAGGTATGAACTGATTTACTATATTAGTAAATTGTTGAGCTGGGGTTTAGGCCAAGCAACAGTAGTAAATGTGCATAGAAATAATCTAACATTTAAACCTATGCAGCATAACGCTACTAAAACAAGCTGCACTTTTGAAGCAAAGCTGAAGTTTTGGGAAATAATGAATCGCACTGAAACTACATTTCCACTACTCGCAGAACATGCAACACAATATCCATCATAAACTGGATGAAAATCCAGATCAGTCCCCACATACAAACTGGTCAACTCATAGCTGTGAAAACTGTGATAATAATGATTTGAAATCAATATGTAAAAGAAACAATTTGACTGGACAATTCTTTATTATCATTTCCCTTTTTAATCAGCTAAGGAAAAAACTTTATGCTACTTCTCAAACTTATCCTCCAATACCAACTGTGTGCTGCCACAGCGATTGGTAGATGACTGCAAAAAAGTAAATTACCGCAAACTCAGAATAAGTGGTGGCAACTGAATTTACGCTGAGATTATGCTGTGGGGTGGAGATGGCGGACGCACCACTCATTGCTGTTGCATTTAGGTGAGAAATATTCTCTTTGTTCCTTTCAATCAGACCAAGACGTGGGGGCTTTGTAGCTGAATGCCCTGGTGTACGCAGAGATTGCCCTGGCTAAGAAGAGCAGGAAAGGAACGAGTTAGATTGGAAATACTGAAAACACCACCACTAAAAAACATTCTTTTTATATTTGATTCCCTCCCTTTCCCAGCAAAGACTAGCAAGACAAAGAAAAGGTCAGTATTTGAAATTATATCACTCGAGTCTTAACCCAAGGTCGAGATTAATAGTGGGCACAAACAGCAAAGTAACTTCTGTAGTTGTCAATTATTTTTAAAATTCAGAATATATTCTAATAATTGGAGGCATTGAATTCTTTAATTGTGATCTTAGTCATAAACAGACACCTGGCTGCATATTTACCCAGAAAGCAAAATAAGACATGCAGACTGGTGACTGACCTTGCGTCCAGACAGTGGGGGTCGGGTGATGGGTGAGTAACAGATGCTACCGCCAATGGCAGAGCGGAGGGTGCTGTTTGGGGTGGTGATCGACGTACCATTTAGCTAAGACAAAGCCAGAAAGAGGAGGAAATATTAATGCAAAGGTCTGTGCGGCAAAAAGTGTAACAGCACATCAAGCACAAACTAGGTTTTAGTGGCAACACAGAATTCCCATTTAAAAACACATCCAAAGCTTAGACTTGTAGCTCAGCAGAAGCAACACAGGATGACAAACAGTGCTCTTGTATGATCCATGCTTTGCAACTCAACAAACATGCAGGGATATCCTAATTTTTAATTGCCACAATGTGAAGCACAAAAAGCGTGAATTTTAACAATTGATGATTATGGATATTTTGGAGTAATGCAAAGCAATAAGTGACTCAACCTCAGTAGATTTAGTCAGAATTTGAATTTCTTACTATTACTGGCTCAATAACAGATACATTGAGTCAGATAGATGCAAACACAGAACTTTTATCAGTAGTCATTCATATGGAAGATACTAATATGCAACCCACACCAAAGCTGTCAATGACCAGCAGGCTTGTGCGAATACGTAATTTCCAAAATTGAAAATAACTTGTATTTATTACTCAGTGAATATGCATCTAGTGCGCGGTCAAAAAGGTCAAGATAACAACAGTTTTTGAATGTTCTTACCTTCCGTAATTTCCCTGGGGTATTTAGTGTATTAAGCCGTCGCTTGCTTGGAGTTTTGGGGGCACTTCCATACAGCATTTCTTCTTCAATCAGCTTGCTCTTTTTCAGTTGCTGCAGTACAGACAACATCCTGTTATCTCCCAATCACCTGCTGTCATTGCATGGGATTTTGATACAATATCTGATCATCTTTGGATTCTATAATGGCTATGATTAAGTGGAATGAATGAGAGTCTGTTTCCTAAATGTCCAGTCCAGTGGGAACAGATTCCTTCACCTCTGGGGACTGAGTGTTCCACTGGAGGAGATTAAAAAGCCTCTTAGGCCCTGGAAAAAGAGTTAAACTCTCGAGGGAAGCCTGAAGCAATTCAGTGAAGATGTGCGAAACAACATTCAATGTCAGGTCTAGTTGCACACTACATCAGCATATTATTCAATTTTTCGTCAGCACTTTGCAGACTTAATCTCAGTTAGATTTTTTTTGCAGAAGGGAAGGAACTGTTCCTTCCTAAAGGCTAACTCGGAAGTAACACTGGCAAAGATCCAAGGATAAACCCATATCACTTAACAGCATAAGAACAAAGTTAAGTTAAAGTTCAACCTCACCCGTTCTTGTTTCTCTCGCTCTTTTTCCAATCTATGCAACTCCCATTGTTCTGTCACATAATCCATAAAATTTTGTCCATTGACCTGAAACTGGGAATGATGCTCCTGCTCCCAAGCATCAATCTGAACTTTCAACTCTTCTTCCAGCTAAAATAAAAGGTAATTTGTTAATTTCCTTTCAGAAAACGTAAAGTCCTTTTTATAGATTTAACTGAAATATTGCCCTGCATCTCAGATGTTATTATTTGGCTTGCGATTGAGCTTTTAATGAGGTAATCTGCTTCCAAGACAGGCAAATTGAAATATTTCAGTGGTAAAAGACATCAGGAAATGATTTAATTCAATAAACAAATCAAAGCTATTGCACAAGTACAAAAACACTAATGAAATGTTGGCTTTTGATAAGATGGTTGGAAGACACGCAGCATGACTTCAGTTATACAAAGACTTCACCTGGGACATTATATTCTGTTCCGGGCACTGCATTGCAAAGTATAAATTGGCCTTAGAGGATAGGTAGACAAAAGTAATTTGTTCTGCCAGGACATATCAGAATAAGGAGACAATCACACAAAGTAGAGCTAGGACAGTCAGGCATGAAATCAGCAAACACAAAAGGGCAGTGGAAGTGTAAAACTCTTCCAAAGGTTAGTAAATGTGGAGTCAAATTAAAATTTCAGGATGGGGTGGCACAGTGGTTAGCACAGCTGCTAGCACCAGGGTCCCAGGTTCAATTCCAGGCTTGGGTCACTGTCTGTGTGGAGTTTGCACGTTCTCCCCATGTCTGCGTGGGTTTCCTCCCACAGTCCAAAGATGTGCGGGTTGATTGGCCATGCTAAATTGTCTGTTGGCATCGGGATTAGCAGGGTAAAATGTGTGGGGTTGCGGGAATAGGATTTGGGTGGGATTGTGGTCGATGCAAACTCGATGGGCCAAATAGCCTCCTTCTGTACTGTACTGTAGGGATTCTATGATATGTAGACTTTCATTTCATAAAGTTTATAAAGTTAAATAAAGTTTATTTATTAGCATCACAATTTGGCTTACATTAACACTGCAATGAAGGCACTGTGAAAATCCCCTAGTCACCACACTCCGGCACCTGTTCGGGTACACTGAGGGAGAATTTAGCATGGTCAACGCACTTAACCAGCACATCTTTCAGACTGGGAGGAAACCGGAGCACCCGAAGGAATTCCACGCAAACACAGGCAGAATGTGCAGAGAGTGACCAGAGGCCGGAATCAAACCCTGGTCCCTGGCACTGTGAGGCAGCAGTACAAACCACTGTGCCACCGTGTTGCCTATAAGCGATATGCTACTGCAGATGATATGCAAAGTCAGGTAAAAGGAAATTCCATAATCTAATTATATGACAGACCAGACTTAAATTATATATTTGCTGTATCAGATTTTTAAAACTATGTGTTAGTATCGATTCCTGCTGAGTTCATTTTCAAATCAGAATGAGTCTCATTCAGCAGATACTTTTACTCGAGTGTTCACCCACTCTGCTTAAATAAAGACAGCCAATTTTACTGCAATGACATTGGTAATGAGTATCAAAGAGTGTCACTAGTGCCATTATTGGAATATTCACGTAAACCACGGTTTTTATATATGATATTTGAGACATAGACACTGCGTCACATACTTTAGGCAGCATTTTGTAGAGCTTTGTTCTCTGCTTCTCCTCTTTCAATAGATTGCCCCCCCGATTGGTGAAGCGGTTTGGGTCTGCTGCTTTCTTCTGCAAAAAGAACAGTTTAAAAATAGTTTCACTTTTGATGTCTCCTTCAACCTGGTTAACCGAGCTGATCAAGTCAAAGTGGTAGCCTTGGGTTTGAGCAACAAGAGTAGCCTCTAATCTTGTTGCTCGAGCAGGAATTCCATCATTGGTAGGGGTTTGAGTGACAGTAAAATTACAATACAATCTGCTTAAATCACAATGATCTTAGTAACAGGATCCAAGTCCTAGTCTATATAAATTTTAGCATCTCACCTCAAAACTCAGATAAAGCTTCCAATTTTCTTCCCACTTGCAGACACCGTCAAACAGTTGCTGGTGTGTTTGGTAATACTGCTTTAGTCGATTGAGCTCCAGATTATGCAGCTGCAGCGAGTCCTCTGTGTAGTCCTCTTTCGAGAATGAAAAAAACAAATAAATCCAGTAGAGTTTATATTACACCAATCTAAACTAAATTTCAACAAAAATGCCGAATTTCAAGTTGCAATTTGGAGATTGTAAATATACGAGCCCAAATGCTGTGAAAAGTTTAATCCACTCAATTTCCAACACAAGAGGATTAGGTTTATGAATTATCTTAACACGAATTCCCAAAACTAGAAGAGAATACTAACATTCCTCCAACTTGATATCACACATACTTACCATTATTTTTGCCCATTCTTTTTTTTAAATTCCTTATTTTGGTTACCATTTCTATTGCCTAGTGCTAACAATGAAGTACAGACACAAATTAGTTATTCTTTTCGGGGACAGCACGATGACACAGTGGTTAGCATGGCTGCCTCAGAGCCAGCGATCCGGGTTCAATTCCGGCCTTGGGTCACTGTCTGTGTGGAGTTTGCACATTCTCCCCGTGTCTGCATGGGTTTCCTCCAGGTTCTCCGGTTTCCTCCCACACTCCAAAGATGTGCAGGTTTGGTTGACTGGCCATGCCAAATTGCCTGTTAGTGTCAGGGGATTATCAGGGTAAATACATGGGGTCCCAAGGATAGGGCTTGGGTGGGATTGTTGTCAGTCCAAGCTCGGTAGATTGGCCATGCTAAATTGCCCATTGGTGTCAGGGGATTATCAAGATAAAGACAAGGGGTCCCGAGGATAGGGCTTGGGTGGGATTGTTGTCAGTCCAGGCTCAAATGGCCTCCTTTTGCACTGTTGGGATTCTATGACTTTTCCTCTCGTCATTTCCCTAAAGCTTAGATACACTGCAGTTTCAGATACCTTTGCCCTACTCTGGGACTTGAAGCATACTGGCAATTGAATGGAATGAGTCATTGCATTATATCAGATGAACATCCATTACATCCCCCCATCCAACCCAAATTTAACTTGCCAATATTGAGATGTGTACTTCAGCCAATGTTCCAGTTGGAAGTTGATATGAAAATGCACAGATCTTAACAGACCAACTGTTCTTGGAAACCAAGAGGCACTTGTTAATATTTCACTCATAATAGCCTGACGAGAGGATGGCTGAAATGTTCTGGGATCTGAATGACTTAATTTTACACCCTGACAATTTCTCCAGTAATTGTTTGTGCAACAAACCTCGTTATGATGAAACATCTATCCTCCAATCAACTTGCTGCAATTATCTTTCTCCTCCCCCACTTTCCCAAACATTATACAAATTGAAATAAAACAGGGGAAAGGAACACAGCCTAACTGCTGCAGTACCCATATCCAATCAGATGCATTATGTTCTACACAGCTCATGGGAATACCAACTAAAAAGGTACAGCGTTCAACAGAAAGGAAAGCAGATACAGTGTTCAACAGACACTAAGCTTTAAACTGATTATTCCAAGCAAAATGAGCATTTAAAGTGAAAATTGAAACAAACCATCGTGGTACGGAGTAAATGCTTGCCGTTGTGCAGAACTGAAGAAACATTTCTCCCAGTATGTTGCCACCTCTTGTCTGATTGCTTCAATCACATTTTTCATGTTCTGCTGTTTCAGTACCTCCAGACGCTGCAACTCTATCTGCAACTGGACCACAGCATACCTTGATTACTGATTCAGCAATATGGATTGCTCCTCAACAAAATACCAAATGGAATCTAAACATCCTACTTTTCAATCATTAGATAGAACTACTTATTTAGACCAATTTTCTTGAGCAAATCTACTTAATTCTAATTGTGAGGACAGGGTGCTACATGGTTTGGGGGGGGGGGGGGGGGGGGGGAGATGTGCAAATTGAGAGAGGAGGGAAGACTGAGCCTCAGTTCTGATCACAGTGGACCCAGCTGGACAGCAACAGTAGATGTGGGTAAGGTTCATCAATGGGGACAACACAATTGATAAGAGATTTAAAAGCCTGAGCTTTCACTCTACAAATATTAACATGCAAGTAGTTAATATATCTGAAATTTATTTTCCAAGGTGTTGAACACTTAATGGAAATGGCTAAATCTAAAAATAAAGTGTCATATAATCCATATGATAATCCAATAGGCTTTGTTGTGTGGCAAGGCATCTAATGGTATCCACTGTTAGTTAGGTTTGCTTCTGGATCCATTATCTTAACATAAATTTACCCATAAAATTGCTGAAAGTGCAGTGAGGAAAAGAGCAAGCAACAGGGCACCTTCTTAACTAATGAGATTTAATGGTTAAACAGAAAGGACCAAAGAGGTTCAATATCAAATCAGTTACAGAAAAAATGCCACTAAAATGGGACAAAAAGAAAGGAAAATAATTTTAATTTGATTATAAAATCTAAAGGCTTCAAATTTTAAAGGAATGAGACTCCACACTTGTAATAGTTCAGTGCCAGAAAGGTTAACGTGATTAGTTACTTACAATTAACAGTTGTTGTAGCACTTGAACACATAACAGAATGCTATCAGCCTTACCACTATTTCAACAAATTCTAGCTTTGCTTTCAACAAAATTTCAACAGCTAACGAGGCACTACTTACTGCCTGCAAAGTCTTCGCTCTAGAACCAACCATGTGTACAGAAAAAGCATCACGCTCTTCGTGGGAAACCTGCAGCCAGTCCCACAGGTTAATTATTTGATCTCGCAGTTCTGAGCATTTGGTCTCATTCTGAACTCTCTTCACCTCCAACTAGAATGCAATGTGAAATAAAGACCCTTAGTTACCACAGAAAATACACGGACTATATTTCTACAACATTCAATGTCTTATTTGCAGAATACAAACTTGTTAACTTTTAAAAATGCCTTTGAACTGTATCAACTCAATACCTGTGAATACTGAATTAGGGAATATTTTGTATTGGGTTAAGACTACCCCAAGTTTAGTTTATGCAACATACTTACAATCAGCAAAAACAAAACACTAATTTCAGTCAAGTTTGGATTGAACTCCAGGTCCTGAAGCCCAATAAAATAAACGTAATCCATGCACTGGTAAATATGGGCAATAACAGCGACACACACATCCCATTAAAAGAAATTTTAAAAGTCCAAATCCTAGGTTTCTAAAAAGTTGGACTCAAATTCTAGAAACAAGCTTGAATGATTGTCAGACTATAAGTTACCAAATGAACCAAGTTAGGGAGTGGAAATTAATGAGTTTGCATATAAAGATCAGCCATGATTGTACCGAATGAGAGAGCAGGCTCAATGGGTTGCAAGTTTTACCCCTGCCTCACATTTCAAGCAGCTTGCACTCATTAAATGATTGCTGGTTTGCATCAGCAAATATGATGTTTGATAAATGCAGTCTTAGATTCAATTTCCCTGAAGTGAGCTAACAGCTCCTGGCTAACAGACTGTAAAAACGTTAAGTGAAGTTTTGCGTTGACAGTAATATCCACTAACTGGAGTAAAAGATAAATGAAACAGCAAGTGATGAACAACTTGCTATCCCATAAATAAAACATGATAGTGTTATAGAATGGCTGAGAGAGACAGTTAACAAGCTGCACTTTTACCTCCAAAGGCTTCAGCCTGAACAGATACAGCGCAAATCTCTCAAATTTAAAACAAATACACGGTACAAACATCAGGTTAAAGCAAATGTCTAAGCAATCACAGCTTGCAACAAGTATACTGAATTCACAAAGTGGGAATCGAGCTGAGAGCAAGACAGAAATGGTTTCAGTTCGCTGCCACATTTACCTTTTGTTGGCCTTGATCGTATTTAGTATTTCCATCTAATCCATCATTCAGCTTCATCTGCCTGGTCAGGTGGTCAAAAGACCCAGCAACAAAATTCAGCAAAAAAAATCCACATTTATTCCCATTAAAGACACCCAAAAATAAGCTGCTGATTTATCCCACAGTTACCTATAGGACTTTGGTATCACTCTTCTCAACAGTTCGGAAACAGTGAACTGAAGCATACAGATGCTCGGAGGATACGAAGGATTCTATAGAGATGTAATTCCATCACAAAGTTTTTTACATACCTGTTGAAGAAGCGTTTTCAGACCAACAATGTTTTCATTGGACAGACAGAAAGCATCCTCATCTTCACACACAATATCTCTCTCAAAGCTGGTATCTGGAAGTTGATCAAGTTCCTCCATACAAAGAATTATTTTTTTCTTTGTTTCAACAAACTCAGCCCTTCTGCGTCCCTAAAAACAAAATTGGTCTTTTATGGGACTTAACGGTTCATCCGCAGTACATGAAAATCTCAAGTTTAGTTTATACAGTATAGGCTGAGTTAAATAGTACAACATTTAACAGTGTTAAATAGTACAACATTTAGGTATATGTTATATCTTGATGAGAAAAAGGAAGCACGTCATAGGAAAAGGGTTAGGCCATTCAGCCCCTCAAACCTGCTCTACCATTGAATTAGATCACGCCTGTTCTCTACATCAACCTAATTTAATCACTTTTACCCAGCAAAACACACTAAGAGGTTACCATTGACCAGAAGCCTAACTGGACAAGCCATTTATACACTAGCCACAAGAACAGGTCAGAGGCTGGGAATTCTGCTGAGAGTAACTCATTTCCAACATCTGAAAGCCGGTCCACCACCTACACGGCACAAGTCAGGGTGCAATGGAATACTGTCCTCTTACATGGATGAGTGCAGCTCCAACATCACCCAAGACTGACAACATCCAGGACACAGCAGCCAGCTTGGTCAGGAACCCACCTATCATACTGAAATAGTAATTCCCTGTGGCAGCAGGGTGTACTATATGCCAGATGTACTGCAGCAACTTGCCAAGGCTCCTCCAAACCCACAATCTCCATCATCTAGAGAGACAAGAGCCGCAGTGGTAACACCATCACCACCACCTGCAGGTTTCCCTCCAAGCTGACTCAGAACTAAGTGCCATTCCTTTACTATGGCTCAAAATCCCAGAACTCCTTTCGTAACAACACTGTAGCTATATCTCGCCAGAAACCCATTCACACAAAATCTCATGCAGGGTGAAATTGTGAACATTCATAGAGACTACACTTGCTCTACCAGCAATGCTGGCAACCCATGAACGAATACAAAAAACAAATCACTTTTACCCAGCAAAGAACTGTCTCAAAAAGATCTCTAGCTTAGGAGAGCTAGGAGGGGGCATGAGAAGTCCTTGGCGCGTCGGATCAAGGAAAACCCCAAGGTTTTTTACTCTTATGGTGAGAAATAAAAGAATGACGAGGATGAGGTTAGGGCCGGTCAAGGATAGTAGTGGGAACTTGTGCATGGAGTCAGAAGAGATAGGAGAGGTGATGAATGAATACTTTTCTTCAGTGTTCACCAAGGAGAGGGACCATGTTTTTGAGGATGAGAGTGGGATACAAGCTGATAGGCTGGAGGAGGTAGATGTTCTGAGGGAAGGTGCATTAGCAATTTTGAAAAACCTGAGGGTCGATAAGTCCCCTGAGCCAGATGGGATATATCCTAGGATTCTTTGGGAGGCAAGGGATGAGATTGCAGAGCCTTTGGCTTTGATCTTTGGGTCCTCACTTTCCACGGGGATTGTGCCAGAGGACTGGAGAGTGGCGAATGTTGTTCCTCTGTTCAAGAAAGGAAATAGGAATGACCCTGGTAATTATAGGCCGGTTAGTCTTACTTCAGTGGTCAGTAAGTTAATGAAAAAGGTCCTGAGGGATAGGATTTATGACCATTTGGAAAGATGCAGCTTAATCCGTGATAGTCAGCACGGATTCGTGAAGGGTAAGTCTTGCCTCACAAATTTGATTGAATTCTTTGAGGTGGTAACTAAGTGTGTAGATGAAGGCAGAGCAGTTGATGTCGTATACATGGATTTTAGTAAGGCATTTGATAAGGTTCCCCATGGTAGGCTCATGAAGAAAGTAAGGAGGTGTGGGATAGAGGGAAATTTGGCCGATTGGATAAGTAACTGGCTATCTCATAGAAGTGGAGTGTGGCTTTTGCTACCAAATAAACCTGTTGGACTTTAACCTGGTGTTGTTAAACTTCTTACTATCTCATAGAAGACAGAGGGTGGTGGTGGATGGAAAATTTTCAGACTGGAGACCAGTTACCCGCGGTGTACCACAGGGATCAGTGCTGGGTCCTCTGCTATTTGTGATTTTTATCAATGACTTGGAGGAGGGGACTGAAGGGTGGGTCAGTAAATTTGCTGATGACACCAAGATTGGTGGAGTAGTGGATGAGGTGGAGGGCTGTTGTAGGCTGCAAAGAGACATTGATAGGATGCAGAGCTGGGCCGAAAAATGGCAGATGGAGTTTAACACTGATAAGTGCGAGGTGATTCATTTGGGTAGGACAAATTTGAATGCGGATTACAGGGTCAACAGCAGGGTTCTGAGGAATGTGGAGAAACAGAGAGATCTTGGGGTTCATATCCACAGATCTCTGAAGGTTGCCACTCAAGTGGATAGAGCCGTGAAGAAGGCCTATAGTGTGTTAGCGTTTATTAACAGGGGGTTTGAGTTTAAGGGCCGTGGGGTTATGCTGCAACTGTACAGGACCTTGGTGAGACCACATTTGGAATAGTGTGTGCAGTTCTGGTCACCTCACTATAAGAAGGATGTGGAAGCATTGGAGAGAGTGCAGAGGAGATTTACCAGGATGCTGCCTGGTTTGGAGGGTAGGTCTTATGAGGAAAGGTTGAGGGAGCTAGGGCTTTTCTCTTTAGTGCAGAGGAGGATGAGAGGCGACTTAATAGAGGTTTATAAGATGATGAGGGGGATAGATAGAGTGGACATTCAGAGACTATTTCCTCGGGTGAGTGTAGCTGTTACTAGGGGCATAACTATAAGGTTCGTGGTGGGAGATATAGGAGGGATGTCCGAAGTAGGTTCTTTACTCAGAGTGGTTGGGGTGTGGAATGGACTGCCTGCTGTGATAGTGGAGTCGGACACTTTAGGAACTTTCAAGAGGTTATTGGATAGGCACATGGAGCACACCAGGATGATAGGGAGTGGGATAGCTTGATCATGGTTTCGGACAAAGCTCGGCACAACATCGAGGGCCGAAGGGCCTGTACCGTGCTGTACTGTTCTATATTCTAAAGAATGAATTGATCAGAATCCATAGTCTTTTGCGCAGAAGGCAGATGACTCAGATCACAGCAGCAACACCTCACTTACACTAAAAGCAGTAGGGATTAATAGGGCAATTCAAAAATAGCATATTCGGTAACTTGGTTAAATGCAACTTTACAGACTTGGTATTTTGCGGCTAACTCTGCATCAAGATCTTAAATTTTTCTACCTTTTCCACATTAAGTGAAGCAATATGCTCACGAAATGCATCAAGTTGTTCAAGACTAGGAACAGCATCAGCATCAATGGGGTAAGCTGTTGTACAGAGAATGTCACAAAGCTCTTCATCTTGTTCTTTAAGGCACTTCAGTTTCAGCATCCTCTCTTTCTTCTGCTTTAAGAGGACCTCTAACCGTGTTCGCAGATCTTTCTCCAGTTGCAGCATTGTGCAATCCTCATCTTCAGGCTGCCACAGACAATTTTGAAATGTTAGTAAGAGTGGGAGGGTTGGAAAGAGAGAGTCTTGTTCCTCTTTTCCACAACCTCCTATTCAAAAACAGGTGATTTGTGATGACATTTATTCTTACCATACATAGATCCAGGTTGAGTTCCTGGCATACAGCATGCAGTTCCTTCTGGCACATGTCAATACTCTTTTTCAGCCGTTGTCTCAGATTTTCTTCCTCTGCAATCATCATATCCAATAAGCCCTATGTGGAAATGGAGGGGGATAAATAGCAGGCTTGTTTCAGATTTGGGAATCAGCCATCATTTGCTTTTTAAAATGCCACAGGCTGTGGGCACCACAGGCAACTGTTTACATGGTCGAATTTGTCCACATTCTGTTTCACCATAAATACACATGATGGCCCAATTAATTTTGGCAGGATTGTGTTGCTTAAAGCCACACACCACAGAAGACAGACAAAGAAAGTCAGCCAGCCAGCGATGACTGCGATGCAAGTTAGATCAGCAGAGAATAAACTCTTCTCAAACTCAGAAACCATCAAGATCAGAAAGCTGACCTCTGTTAAAAGTATAACTCAATTAAAAAATTGAGGAGGAATCTGTAATTAAATCAAGGTGATATTTTATAACATCTGGGGATTTTCACAGTAATTTCATTGCAGTGTTAATGTAAGCCCTACTTGTGACGAATAAATAAACTTTAAAACTTTATTCTGCATATTTCCATGCTGTTGTCAAACAAAGTAGCTTAAAGATTGAGCGTAATTTTTATTTGGCCCATTCCCACTAATTTTCAATCTGCCTTTGGAAAGGGACCATGTGTGAAAATATATTAGACAACATCCAGCTTAAATTACATGGGGATAATTTTGCTGTTGTGTAACCTGATGTTGTACAGTAAAAAGTCACTCTGAAACAAGAGTAACAAAAGGAAGATCCAAAACTTGAAATAATACCAAAATAGATTGCCTGGTTTGAGCAGACGATGAAAGTTTCTCACAATGTATCTTACAATGTTTCACTAGAGTGACAGTAATTCTGAAAATAATTTTTGCTGCTTGCCTTGATATGCTTTTTAACAACTTCGGTTCTTTGCAATCGCTGATCTTCTGGAATCCCTATTTCTTCCCAGATATTCCGCAGATGGGAAAGTGCTCCATTGAGACAGGTCACTGACTCTGTGGCCAGTGCATCACTGCAAAGAGAGGTGAAATTTCTCATTTCTGTGGTGACAGCAAAATATCAGCATGAATGTCAAAAACAGAAAACTTATTTCACCTGAATCTCAATCCAAATCCAATGAAAGATCTCAGCGGAAAACCACACATGTTTAGAACAGAACTAAAGTATTCATCACGTTGTTAAATATTTAGTGCAAGACTCAAGGTCAAAAGCAAATACTTTATTGCTGAAAGTTCAAACCACTTTACTTCACTGACAACATTGTCAATGGGAGAGACAGGCTCAGAGAGAGGGAAGACGGTTCATGATTAAAAACTACTGAAATAATACAGGAGCGCCACAATTGTCAAATAAACCCAACCAGGACCAAGAGTTCAGTCTGAATGTTAAAAAATCACTTTTTAGCAAGATCAGTATGAAGAATAAAATGATAGAATGATAGAATCCCTACAGTACAGAAAGAGGCCATTCGGCCCATCGCGTCTGCACCGACCACAATCCCACCCAGGCCCTACCCCCATATCCCTACATATTTTACCCACTAATCTCTCTAACCTACGCATCTCAGGACACTAAGGGGCAATTTTAGCACGGCCAATCAACCTAACCCGCACATCTTTGGACTGTGGGAGGAAACTGGAGCACCCGGAGGAAACCCACGCAGACACGAGGAGAATGTGCAAACTCCACACAGACAGTGACCCAAGCCGGGAATCGAACCCAGGTCCCTGGAGCTGTGAAGCAGCAGTGCTAACCACTGTGCTACCGTGCCGCCCTAAATGATTCATTTTGCTAATGCTTTTTTTTTTATTTAGCCATGCTAATTGGGGAAACGCTAATGAGCTGGAGGAAGTTACAGTGATGGTGAGGGGAAGGACCAGGAGCAGATTTCGATACGGGGATAAGATTTATAGGCATTGGAAGAAGTGATCGGCAATCAGAACCTGGTGCAGGCAGCAGAAGCTGGAAAGCTGGTCAGATCATTCAAGCAGTTGAATCTGGAGGTTTGAAAAACCTGGATGAGTTACAGCTGAGGCAGCTGTTGACATTAAGAGCAGGGACAGAGGTAGGTAAGAAGCCCTGATCATTGAGAGGCAATACGGTGTCAAAGTTCAGTACAAGTTCGAACAGAAAAAAATATATATATATATATATTATATATATATATCCCAGCTTCAATTCTATAGAGTGAAACCAAGTGAAGGAGGTCTCACTGAGGCATCGAAGAATTACATGGCTGACTGTACTGGAGATTAAAGAGATTGAGGAAGAAAAATGCACCTTGGTCACAGAGGATATTATTTGTGACGTTGATCAGCTTGGTTTCATGTTGTGGTGAGGATAGAAATCTACCTAGAGAGATTCAAACATAGTTGCTGGAAAGATGGGAACAGATCTAGGAGTTGAGGAAACTGCAAAGCCTCGAGAGGAAAATAAATCTGGCA
>NW_027592059.1:0-64321 GCF_964213995.1 Mustelus asterias
TCCTGGGCTTGTAGAATCTCACTAGCTGTTCTGTCTGGAGACAATACACATCTCTTTAACCTGTGTTGAATACTCCCTCCACCCACATTGTCTGTACCTTTAAGACCTGGCTGGCTGTAGGATTCGCATTCTAATTAGTATTCTGTAACTTGATTTCTGTGTCTGTGCACTGTTTGAGAGCAGAAATCCACTTCATCTGACGAAGGAGCAGTGCTCCGAGAGCTTATTGTATTTGCTACCAAATAAACCTGTTGGACTTTAACCTGGTGTTGTGAGACTTCTTACTGTGCTTACCCTAGTCCAACGCCGGCATCTCCACATTACAAAGACACAACACAGGCAGTGGGAGTTAAAGGCATTTACTCTGACTGCTGGAAGGTGGGAAGTGGTTTTCCACAAGGATCAGCGCTGGGATCACTTTCCTTCACCATTTACATCAACAACATGGAATCGGGACGCAAAATTATCATTTCAAAATTTTCAAACCAATCCAAAATCAGAATGAGCAGAGTGGAAGAATCCACCTAAATAAAATAACACATGAATAATAAATTATAAACTTGCAAATTGGGTATTGGAATTGGAAATTAATTTCACCACAGCTCAGTTTCAGGTTCTTCATTCTCATCAGAACAATATGTTTCCCAATCACTCTGTAGAAATCAAATATCTGAATGTTTTCGAGGAGTTCCGGGCTTCAGGTGATCAGATTCACAAATCGCTTTCAGAATCAACACAGTTTAGACAGAACCACAACAACCCAGAAGAAAAACCATTTGGAGTTCATTTATAGATTAATGGAAATGTGAACAATTCACAAAATGTTTGACAATCCCTGAATACTGCACGGTGTGCAATTGGTTTGTTTAAATATCAGGAAGTCGCTGAAACCTCTTTCTTTTCAATACAAAGCCGAGGTATGGAGAAATTTCACATCATCCACTGACCACCAAACAAAGCCAAACTCTTGCTGTTTTCAACATATTCCAAAGATAAAAGACTGAGGCAGCTCCACAGAATGGACATCTCACTCACCAAATTAAAATAGGATATATTTAACATTGAAACAACTTATTTCATTGCAATTCTTTTCCGAAAAACAATACAATTCTACTTGGACAAATGGTGCCAGATATTAATGGAGACTTCGATCAGATATTCCACTCAGGTGAAAGAACCACAATCAGTCCAATTTTACACTGACAAATATACCCTGCAATACTTGTTCACTGGTGTCAGGTATTCCACTCTGGTTAGTGACCCACACTCAAATTTCCATTATATTCTTACTCCCACTGAACATTATTTCAGAGAGATCACCTTCACTGAGGTCCAATCTTACAATAGATAAGATTGAGTAGTTCACTCCTCAATACATTAACTTCATTGAGTAGTGAGCCCGTGAATAACATACAGAGGCTCATTGTCAGTTGATGAAAAGGATTAAAAACACAGAAATATTTCAAGCCATTTGATTTAAGTAAATTACATCGTTGACCTGGTGTCTTTATAACAGTGACCACGAGATCAGCATGGAGCATTTTCAGTCAGAGTTTAGAATCAGAGAGCCGTTCACACACAGATTTACACAACCTCAATGGTTAGAGTCACTCACCGGGAACACCAATAATGGCGATGATTGGGTAGATTATTTTGTCAGCGACCTGAACTGGATACATAATTTTCAGTGTGAAGTGATGTGTCCCTTCGAACTGCTGGCAGTCTCTCTGACTTTAACATCTGATGTTATATATTCCCAAAGCCTTTAATTTATACACTGTAAAGTCACCTTAGGGACATTGCGGCAGAAACCTGGTTTGAAGTTTTTTTTAAATATATGAACAAACAGATTACGACATTGAGTTCAGTGATGGAAAATATTTATTTTTAGTATTGACTTCGTCCCAAACACTGGATTCTGTTGATCGCATTTATCAACTAATAACAAGTGGAAAGATGCTGTCCACTCAAACACCATCAGTCCCACCTCTAGATCTCAGATAGTTTCAGTGATATCTGTTACTGGACTGTGACATTTCAGTAATTGAGTCCCAATTGTTACCGTGTCTCTCTGTGTGATCATTAACTGTGGACATTCTGTGATGTGATTTCAGTGGGTTAGAGTTTAGCATCAATTTAAAAATTCTGTTGATCAATAATTTGGAACTATTTAGTCTGCAAAGAAATGTGTTTTTATCCCGAAATCTACTGCAGCTTCTCAAATTGAGAAAATATTCAGAAACAATGGGACATCTCAGAAAATTCAGGCCCTGCAGCAGATACAATCACATCACCTCTTAGAGCAGTAACATAACAGATTTAACTGTGACCAGCAATGCACAGGCTCCAAATGACACTGGACCCACATCTGATACAGTGTTCAGAAACGTGCCCAGATGTGGAAGGAGAGAGATGAGCACGAGACAGAGGGATGGCTTGTGGGATGGGCTGAATCTAGAAAGGGTGCGAGGCTGGGAAAATGAACGGATAAGAGTGAGAGAGGAAGATTCTGAGTGAGTGAAAGTGAAAAAGAGGAAGACAGAAGGATAGATGGGGCGGGAGTGAGGGCATGATGATGGGGGAAGCAGTTATTATGAGAGGAATGGTGTTTATAACAGTAACTTAACTGAGAGAGAAGTCAGCTCCGCTGGCTATGAGGAGAGGTTGAATAAATCAGGATTGTTTTCATTGGAAAGACAAAGGCTGAGGGGAGACCTGATAGAGGTCTACAAAATTGTGGGAGGCACAGACAGGGTGGATAGTCAGAGGGTTTTCTCCGAGGGTGGAAGGTTCAGTTACAAGGAGGCACAGGTTCAAGATGGCAGGATGAAATATTAAAGGAGATGTGCGGGGGATGTTTTCCACACAGAGAGTGTCGGTGCCTGGAATGCCCTGACAGGGGAGGTGGTGGAATCAGGCACATTAGCAACATTTAAGAGGCATCTGGATTGATGCATTAATAGGAGGTAAGAGGGATACTGACCGAGTAAGCGCAGCAGGTTTTAATTTAAAATAGGGCATCATGATCAGCACAGGTTTGGAGAGTAACAGAAACCCTACAACACAGAAAGATGCCATTCGGCCTCGAGTCTGCACCGACCACAGTCCCACCCAGGCCCTACCCCCATATCCCTACATATTTACCAACTCATCCCTCGAACCTACGCATCTCAGGACTCTAAGGCCAATTTCAGCATGGCCAATCAACCTAACCAGCACATCTTTGGACTGTGGGAGGAAACCGGGGCACCCGGAGGAAACCCACGCAGACACGAGGAGAATGTGCAAACTCCACACAGACAGTGACCCAAGCCGCGAATTGAACCCAGGTCCCTGGAGCTGTGAAGTAGCAGTGGTAACCACTGTGCTACCGTGCTGCCCTCGGTCGAAGGGCCTATTCCCGAGCCGTCCATTTCTTTGCCTTTGTTCTTTGAGCGTCTGCATCAGGAAAGACGCAACTGGGGTAAGAGAGAGTGAGACAAATCAGACCACAAGACTGTGCTCCTGCTCCAGGCTGTCAAGAAGAAACTAAAGCGGGAGAATCCATCAAATAAAGTCGTGAAATGTTGGTCTGAGGAATCGAAAGATCTCCTACATGACTGCTTACGGTATGTGGTCTGGTCAGTATTTAAAAACTCTGTGACCAGCCTGAGCGAGTGCGTCACCACAGTAACTGACTTCATTAGGAAGCGTGGAGAAGACTGTGTGCCCAAGAAGATATTGCGTGTGTTTCCCAACGAGAAACCATGAATGAACAGGGATATCCACTGCTTTCTGAGGTCTCGATCTGAGGCGTTCAAATCTGACTGATACAAGAAACCCTACAACAAGAGAAGTGATTGCAGAGCCTCTGGCTCTGATCTTCAGGTCGTCGTTGGCCTCTGGTATAGTACCAGAAGATTGGAGGTTAGCGAATGTTGTCCCATTGTTTAAGAAGGGGAACAGAGACTTCCCCGGGAATTATAGACCGGTGAGTCTCACTTCTGTTGTCGGCAAGATGTTGGAAAAAATTATAAGGGATAGGATTTATAGTTATTTGGAGAGTAATGAATTGATAGGTGATAGTCAGCATGGTTTTGTGGCAGGTAGGTCGTGCCTTACTAACCTTATTGAGTTTTTTGAGAAAGTGACCAAGGAGGTGGATGGGGGCAAGGCAGTGGACGTGGTATATATGGATTTTAGTAAGGCGTTTGATAAGGTTCACCATGGTAGGCTTCTGCAGAAAATGCAGATGTATGGGATTGGGGGTGATCTAGGAAATTGGATCAGGAATTGGCTAGCGGATAGGAAACAGAGGGTGGTGGTTGATAGTAATTATTCATCATGGAGTGCGGTTACAAGTGGTGTACCTCAGGGATCTGTTTTGGGGCCACTGCTGTTTGTAATATTTATTAATGATCTGGATGAGGGTATAGTTGGGTGGATTAGCAAATTTGCTGATGACACCAAAGTCGGTGGTGTGGTAGACAGTGAGGAAGGGTGTCGTAGTTTGCAGGAAGACTTAGACAGGTTGCAAAGTTGGGCCGAGAGGTGGCGGATGGAGTTTAATGCGGAGAAGTGTGAGGTAATTCACTTTGGTAGGAATAACAGATGTGTTGAGTATAGGGCTAACGGGAGGACTTTGAATAGTGTGGAGGAGCAGAGGGATCTAGGTGTATGTGTGCATAGATCCCTGAAAGTTGGGAATCAAGTAGATAAGGTTGTTAAGAAGGCATATGGTGTCTTGGCGTTTATTGGTAGGGGGATTGAATTTAGGAGTCGTAGCGTTATGTTGCAACTGTACACAACTCTGGTGCGGCCGCACTTGGAGTACTGTGTGCAGTTCTGGTCCCCACATTACAGGAAGGATGTGGAGGCTTTGGAGAGGGTGCAGAGGAGGTTTACCAGGATGTTGCCTGGTATGGAGGGGAGATCCTATGAGGAGAGGCTGAGGGATTTGGGATTGTTTTCGCTGGAAAGGCGGCGGCTAAGAGGGGATCTTATTGAAACATATAAGATGATTAGAGGTTTAGATAGGGTGGATAGTGATAGCCTTTTTCCTCTGATGGAGAAATCCAGCACGAGGGGGCATGGCTTTAAATTGAGGGGGGGTAGTTATAGAACCGATGTCAGGGGTAGGTTCTTTACCCAGAGGGTGGTGAGGGATTGGAATGGCCTGCCAGCATCAGTTGTAAATGCGCCTAGTTTGGGGGCGTTTAAGAGATCCGTAGATAGGTTCATGGACGAAAAGAAATTGGTTTAGGTTGGAGGGTCACAGTTTTTTTTTAACTGGTCGGTGCAACATCGTGGGCCGAAGGGCCTGTTCTGCGCTGTAATGTTCTATGTTCTATGTTCTATGAAACCAGATATGATCGACACAGATCCTTCAAAGATGTCAAAAAGCCAGTACCGGACCAAGCTATTGTCCCATCCGAGCCAAACAGGCCCCCACCGACTATGCCAAAGTCTGCAAGACATAGCAGGCGACAAGATGAAGGCTTGTAAAATCGCTGACTCCAACGGACCCCTCTTTAATAAGCTCAATGCGTTCGATGCCCGTGTTAAGCATGAGGTCAGCGGCAGCATGTCCTCCACCCTGGAAGCCTCGGATGAAGCTGTGTCTGAGGTCACCATTGCAGATGTCAGAGCAGCCGACTCGAAACTCAACCTATGGAAAGCGAATGGCCCGGATGGGGTACCCGGACACGCACTCACACCCTGCGCGGATCAGCTGGCGGGGTTATCTGCAATCATCTTCAAACTCTCGTTACAACAATCTGAGTTCCCTATCTGCTTCAAGAAGACGATCATTATCCCAGTAGCAAAGATAAAAGAAGCAGCGTGCCTTAATGACGATCGTCCGATGGCTCTGACATCCATCGAAGCAGCAAGGGTCCAGAGCTTCAGGTTTCTAGGTGTCCAGGTCACTAACAACCTGTCCTGGTCCCCCATTGCTGACACTATGGTTAAGAAAGCCCACCAACATCTCTACTATCACAGAAGACTAAGGAAATTTGGAATGTCAGCTACGACTCTCACCAACTTTTTCAGATGCACCAGAAAGCATTCTTTCTGGTTGTATCACAGCTTGGTATGTCTCCCACTGTGCCCAAGACCACAAGGAATTACAAAAGGTCGTGAATGTAGCCCAATCCATCACGCAAACCAGCCTCTCATCCACTGACTCTGTCCACACTTCTTGCTGCCTCGGCAAAGCAGCCAGAATAATCAAGGACCCCATGCACCACGGACATTCTCTCTTCCACCTTTTTCCATCGGGAAAAAGATACAAAGGTCTGAGGTCAGGTACCAACCGACTCAAGAACAGCTTCTTCCCTGCTGCCATCAGACTTTTGAATGGACCTACCTCGCATTAAGTTGCTCTTTCTGTGCACCCGAGCTGTGGCTGTAACTCTGCATTCTGCTGTCTTTCATTTCCTTCTCTATGAATTCTTCTCTTGAAGAGTCTATGGGGGTGTAGGAGTAGAGTTAAGAGAGAAATCAGGAGGGCACAAAGGGGACACGAGATTGTTTTGGCAGATAAGGCGAAGGAGAATCCAAAGAGCTTCTACAAATACATAAAGGGCAAAAGAGTAACAAGGGAGAGAGTAGGGCTTCTTAAGGTTCAACAAGGTCATCTATGTGCGGATCCACAAGGGATTGGTGAGATCCTAAATGAATATTTCTCATCCATATTTACTGTTGAGAAAAGCATGGATGTGAGGGAACTTGGGGGAATAAATAGTGATATCTTGAGGAATGTACATATTACAGAGAAGGAGGTGCTGGAAGTCTTAAAGCGCATCAAGGTAGATAAATCCCTGGGACCTGATGAAGTGTATCCCAGAACATTGTGGGAGGCTCGGGAGGAAATTGCAGGTCGCCTCGCCGAGATATTTGAATCATCGGGGGAATGTCCCCAAAATAAGGGGAAGCAGATTTAGGACTGAGCTGAGGAGGAACTTCTTCACACAAAGGGTTGTGAATCTGTGGAATTCCCTGCCCAGTTGAGGCTCCCTCATTGGATGTTTTTAAGGCAAGGATAGATAGATTTTTAAACAGTAAAGGGATTAAGGGTTATGGTGAGCGGGCGGGTAAGTGGAGCTGAGTCCACAAAAAGATCAGCCATGATCTTATTGAATGGCGGAGCAGGCTCCAGGAGCCAGATGGCCGACTCCTGCTCCTAGTTCTTATGTTCTTACGTTGTTATGTTTACTCCGGGCATCAATTTTATTCATAACACTGGGCAGCTTATTACAGAGACTGGCTGTTCACTGAGGTCATCCTCGTGCTTGCAATTAGTGAGCATGTAAATAATCATGGGAGAGCGAAGCGTGCGTGTGCGTGTGTGTGTGTGCGTGTGTGTCTGTCTCTGTGTGTGTGTGTATGTGTGTGTGTGTGTGAGTGCGTGTGCTTGTGTGTGTGTGTATGTGTGCGTGCGTGTGTGCGTGTCGGTGTGTGTGTGTGTGTGTATGTCTCTGTGTGTATGTCTGTGTGTGTGTATATGTGTGTGTGTGTATGTGTGAGTGCATGTGTGTGAGTGTGTGTGCGTGTGAGTGTGTGCGTGTCGGTGTGTGTGTATGTCTCTTTGTGTATGTTTTTGTGTGTGTGTATGTGAGTGTGTGTGTGTGTGTGCGTGTGTGTGTGCGTGTGTATGTGTGTGTGTGTATATGTGTGTGTATGTGTGATTGCGTGTGTGTGAGTGTGTGTGTGCGTGTGTGAGTGTGTGTGTGTCTGTGTGTGTGTGTGTATGTCTCTGTGTGTGTGTGTGTGTGTGTGTGTGTATGTGTGTGTGCATGCGCGCGTGCAAAATGTTCTGTGTGTCTGTTAGCGTGTGCATGTGTGTTCATGGTTTTCTGTTTTTCTGTCAGCATATGTGTGAAAGATCATGTGTGTGCATTTCCTGTGTGTGTGTGTGTGTCAGTGACTATATGAGATTGTGTATTCGTGTGAGAATGTACACACGCACACAGATCTGTTTACATGTGATGAAGATTGTCAGAAAATACAACAAGATATTGATAGACTGGAAAATTGGGCGGAGAAATGGCAGATGGAATTTAAGATGGCAGATAACTGCGAGGTGATGCATTCAAGTGGATAGAGCTGTGAAGAAGACCTATAGTGTGTTAGCTTTTATTAACAGGGGGTTGGAGTTTAAGAGCCGTGGGGTTATGCTGCAACTGTACAGGACCTTGGTGAGACCACATTTGGAGTATTGTGTGCAGTTCTGGTCACCTCACTATAGGAAGGATTTGGAAGCGCTGGAAAGAGTGCTGAGGGGATTTACCAGGATGCTGCCTGGTTTGGAGGGTAGGTCTTATGAGGAAAGGTTGAGGGAGCTAGGGCTGTTCTCTCTGGAGCGGAGGAGGCTGAGGGGAGACTTAATAGAGGTTTATAAAACGATGAAGGGGATAGATAGAGTGAACGTTCAAAGACTATTTCCTCGGGTGGATGGAGCTATTACAAGGGGGCATAACTATAGGGTTCGTGGTGGGAGATACAGGAAGGATATCAGAGGTAGGTTCTTTACGCAGAGAGTGGTTGGGGTGTGGAATGGACTGCCTGCAGTGATAGTGGAGTCAGACACTTTAGGAACATTTAAGCGGTTATTGGATAGGCACATGGAGCACACCAGGATGATAGGGAGTGGGATAGCTTGATCTTGGTTTCAGATAAAGCTCGGCACAACATCGTGGGCCGAAGGGCCTGTTCTGTGCTGTACTGTTCTATGTTCTGTTCTATGGTCTAATGACGTGTTAACAGACTTATGGGCAGTTTTGAAGACAGACACAATCGATATACACTCCACAGTGAGATTAGCAACACATCCCTTTTCTCTCTCCACTCCCTCATGTTGTGGGGACTCGCTGCAAGTATTTTACTGGTTTGCATGGCTTTCAGAATTTCTGTAATCGAGGAATACAACCAACAGTGTGTGTGACAGAGAGAGTTTGAGAGATTTAGAGAGAGAGAGAAAGAGAGAGGGAGAGATTGAGAGAGACTCAGAGAGTGGGTGAGAGTTCTGCAGTATTTCATGCTTCTCGCTGGGACGGAGATGGACAAATTGAGCAAGTGAGTAACAGAGAGAGTCACAGAGAGACGGGGAGATATTCACCAATTTAAACATTATTGTGGATTTGCAATGGACTGCAGACAGTTTGAGATTCGGAAACAAGTATATTAAGCTGGAACATTACGGCAAATTGGCACTTATTAAAACATGAACACAAAAAAAACACTCAGACACAGAGAGTCACACACAGACACAGGCATGCAAACATGTAGGCAGAGACACAAAGAGTGACTGATTAACACTTAGATTTCTAACAATAAATGCCCTGATTAAACTGTCACTGGATGGTGGGGTTAACCCAGCAAACCCACACAGCTGGCTCAGAATCAGAACTCACCTTCTGCAGTCACTGAAACACTCCTGTATCACCTGCCTTATTGCAATAGGATGCCGTGTTTGAGAGCAGGACAGGGACATGGGATGTGGAGAACTGCACATGTGGAGTATAAGGACGAGGAATCTATCAGAGAATCCACACAAACCAGGGAGAAACAAACAAGGAAACACATGTTGAAACTGAGAGATTGCTGTGTGGAAAGATTTAGAAATTGTTGGGAACATTGACCCAGTGAAATGTTGCCAATGTGATCAGAATAGATATGGTAAAATCTTTCTGCAGCATTAAGGCACGCAGTGTACTGAGTGGAACAATATTGTAGCATTCCAAAATAAACTACATTGGGCTTTGCACTGTCTGAATGCACCTGCTATTGGTCTGTGGTTCTGCAATATCCTCACTGGCAAAAATATGAATACAGTCTGTATAAATGATTCGAGCTTTCAACATGAGGTGCGCTTTGGATGTCAAGGAAAATATAGGACAGGAGAAGGCAAGGAAGGGAAGCTTCTGTTAGATTCTGAAATCTCCCACACAGCACAAGATAGGCACACAATCACACTCACAGCCACAGACTCACACTCAGACTGTGCTGCAGGCAAAAATTATGAAGGGAAATTGCCAAAAGCTTTTGATGGGGGACAATGTAGAGGAAGCTTTACTCTGCATCTAACCCCGTGCTGTACCTGTCCTGGGAGTGTTTGATGGGGGGACAGTGTAGAGGGAGCTTTACTCTGTATCTAACCCCATGCTGTACCTGTCCTGGGAGTGTTTGATGGGGGGACAGTGTAGAGGGAGCTTTACTCTGTATCTAACCCCATGCTGTACCTGTCCTGGGAGTGTTTGATGGGGACAGTGTAGAGGGAGCGTTACTCTGTATCTAACCCCATGCTGCACCTGTCCTGGGAGTGTTTGATGGGGACAGTGTAGAGGGAGCTTTACTCTGTATCTAACCCCGTGCTGTACCTGTCCTGGGAGTGTTTGATGGGGACAGTGTAGAGGGAGCTTTACTCTGTATCTAACCCCGTGCTGTACCTGTCCTGGGAGTGTTTGATGGGGACAGTGTAGAGGGAGCTTTACTCTGTATCTAACCCCGTGCTGCAACTGACCTGGGAGTGTTTGATGGGGACAGTGTAGAGGGAGCTTTACTCTGTATCTAACCCCGTGCTGTACCTGTCCTGGGAGTGTTTGATGGGGACAGTGTAGAGGGAGCTTTCGTGCGTATCTAACCCCGTGCTGTACCTGTCATGGGAGTGTTTGATGGGGACAGTGTAGAGGGAGGTTTACTCTGTATCTAACCCCGTGCTGTGCCTGTCCTGGGAGTGTTTGATTGGGACAGTGTGGAAGGAGCTTTACTCTGTCTCTAACCCCATGCTGTACCTGTCCTGGGAGTATTTGATGGGGGACAGTGTAGAGGGAGCTTTACTCTGTATCTAACCCCGTGCTGTGCCTGTCCTGGGAGTGTTTGATGGGGACAGTGTAGAGGGAGCTTTACTCTGTATCTAACCCCGTGCTGTACCTGTCCTGGGAGTGTTTGATGGGGGACAGTGTAGAGGGAGCTTTACTCTGTATCTAACCCCGTGCTGTACCTGACCTGGGAGTGTTTGATGGGGACATTTTCGAAGGAGCTTTACTCTGTATCTAACCCCATGCTGTACCTGTCCAGGGTGTGTTTGATGGGGACAGTGTGGAGGGAGCTTAACTCTGTATCTAACCACATGCTGTATCTGTCCTGGGAGTACTTGATGGGGGACAGTGTAGAGGAATAATTACTCTGTATTTAACCCAATGCTGTACCTGTCCTGGGAGTATTTGATGGGGGGCAATGTAGAGGGAGCATTGCTCTATACCGATCCCCATGCTGTACCTGTCAGGGAATGGTTTCAGATCAAAGAGCGCCTGGTGGACTGAAGTGCACTTGCTTCAATGCGAAAAGTTTTGCAGGTAAGACAGATGAACTTAGAGCTTGGATTATTATTTGGAACTTTGATGTTGTTGCCATTCCAGAGACTTGGTTAAGGGAAGGACAGGATTGACAGTTTAACATTCGCGGATACGGATGCTTAAGGCTGGACAGAGGGGCATGTAAAAGTGGTGGTGGAGTTGCACTACTGGTTAAGGGGAATATCGCAGCTGTAGTGCGGGAGGACAACTCGGAGTGCTCAGACAGCGAAACAATGTGGGAAGAAATCAGGAATAGGAAGGGTGTAGTTACAATGTTGGGAGTTTCCTTCACGCCTCCCAAGGCCTGCGGGAGTTAGAGGAACAGATATGGAGGCAGATTTCGGCAAGGTGTAAAAGTAACAGGGTTGTTGTGATGGGTGATTTTAACTTCACCTGTATTACCTGGGACTCAATTCGTCCTGGGGTAATGGGGCAGAGTTTGTAAGGACCATCTAGGAGGGCTTCATCAAACAGTGTGTAGATAATCCAACTAGAGAAGGGGCCATACTGGACCTGCTCTTGGGGAATGAGTCCAGCCAGGTGGTCGAGGTTTCATAGAACATAGAACATTACAGCGCAGAACAGGCCCTTCGGCTCACGATGTTGCACCGACCAGTTAAAAAAAAAAACTGTGACCCTCCAACCTAAACCAATTTCTTTTCGTCCATGAACCTAGCTACGGATCTCTTAAACGCCCCCAAACTAGGCGCATTTACTACTGATGCTGGCAGGGCATTCCAATCCCTCACCACCCTCTGGGTAAAGAACCTACCCCTGACATCGGTTCTATAACTACCCCCCCTCAATTTAAAGCCATGCCCCCTCGTGCTGGATTTCTCCATCAGAGGAAAAAGGCTATCACTATCCACCCTATCTAAACCTCTAATCATCTTATATGTTTCAATAAGATCCCCTCTTAGCCGCCGCCTTTCCAGCGAAAACAATCCCAAATCCCTCAGCCTCTCCTCATAGGATCTCCCCTCCATACCAGGCAACATCCTGGTAAACCTCCTCTGCACCCTCTCCAAAGCCTCCACATCCTTCCTGTAATGTGGGGACCAGAACTGCACACAGTACTCCAAGTGCGGCCGCACCAGAGTTGTGTACAGTTGCAACATAACGCTACGACTCCTAAATTCAATCCCCCTACCAATAAACGCCAAGACACCATATGCCTTCTTAACAACCTTATCTACTTGATTCCCAACTTTCAGGGATCTATGCACACATACACCTAGATCCCTCTGCTCCTCCACACTATTCAAAGTCCTCCCGTTAGCCCTATACTCAACACATCTGTTATTCCTACCAAAGTGAATTACCTCACACTTCTCCGCATTAAACTCCATCCGCCACCTCTCGGCCCAACTTTGCAACCTGTCTAAGTCTTCCTGCAAACTACGACACCCTTCCTCACTGTCTACCACACCACCGACTTTGGTGTCATCAGCAAATTTGCTAATCCACCCAACTATACCCTCATCCAGATCATTAATAAATATTACAAACAGCAGTGGCCCCAAAACAGATCCCTGAGGTACACCACTTGTAACCGCACTCCATGATGAATAATTACTATCAACCACCACCCTCTGTTTCCTATCCGCTAGCCAATTCCTGATCCAATTTCCTAGATCACCCCCAATCCCATACATCTGCATTTTCTGCAGAAGCCTACCATGGTGAACCTTATCAAACGCCTTACTAAAATCCATATATACCACGTCCACTGCCTTGCCCCCATCCACCTCCTTGGTCACTTTCTCAAAAAACTCAATAAGGTTAGTAAGGCACGACCTACCTGCCACAAAACCATGCTGACTATCACCTATCAATTCATTACTCTCCAAATAACTATAAATCCTATCCCTTATAATTTTTTCCAACATCTTGCCGACAACAGAAGTGAGACTCACCGGTCTATAATTCCCGGGGAAGTCTCTGTTCCCCTTCTTAAACAATGGGACAACATTCGCTAACCTCCAATCTTCTGGTACTATACCAGAGGCCAACGACGACCTGAAGATCAGAGCCAGAGGCTCTGCAATCACTTCTCTTGCCTCCCAGAGAATCCTTGGATAAATCCCATCCGGACCAGGGGATTTATCTATTTTCAGACCCTCCAGAATATCCTGCACATCCTCCTTATCAACTGTAATACTGTCTATTCTACTCCCTTGCAACCCAGTGTCCTCCTCAGCTATATTCATGTCCCCTTGCGTGAACACCGAAGAGAAATATTGGTTCAATGCTTCACCAATCTCCTCCGGTTCCACACATAACTTCCCTCTGCCATCTATAACTGGCCCTAAACTTGCCCTAACCAACCTTCTGTTCTTGACATACCTATAGAACGCCTTAGGATTCTCTTTAACCCTATCCGCCAAAGTCTTCTCATGTCCCCTTTTAGCCCTTCTAAGCTCGCTCTTCAACTCCCTCTTAGCCAATCTAAAGCTTTCTAGTGCACTACCCGAGTGCTCACGTCTCATCCGAACATAAGCCTCCTTTTTCTTTTTAACCAACAAAGAAACTTTTTTGGTGCACCACGGTTCCCTAGCCCTACCAATTCCTCCTTGCCTGACAGGGACATACCTATCACAGACTCGCAGTAGCTGCTCCTTGAAAAAACTCCACATGTCGGACGTTCCCAGTCCCTGTAATCTCCTAGTCCAACCTATGTTTCCTAATTCTCTCCTAATAGCCTCATAATTACCCTTCCCCCAGCTAAAACCACTGGCCCGAGGTTCATGCCTATCCCTTTCCATCACTAAGGTGAACGTAACCGAATTGTGGTCACTATCACCAAAATGCACACCAACTTCCAAGTCTAGCACCTGGTCTGGCTCATTTCCCAGCACCAGATCCAATATAGCCTCACCTCTAGTTGGCCTGTCTACATACTGAGTCAAAAAACCTTCCTGCACGCTTTGAACAAAAACTGACCCCTCTAACGAGCTAGAGCTATAACAATTCCAGTCAATATTAGTCAAGTTAAAATCCCCCATAACAATTGCCCTATTACTTTCACTCCTAAGCAGGATTGACTCCGCAATCCTTTCCTCAACCTCTCTAGAACTTTTAGGAGGTCTATAAAAGACTCCCAACAGGGTGACCTCTCCTCTCCTATTTCTAATCTCCGCCCATACTACCTCAACAGATAAGTCCTCATCAAACCTCCTCTCTGACACTGTGATACAATCTCTGACCAATAATGCTACCCCTCCCCCTCTTCTACCTCCTTCCCTACTTCGACTAAAACATTTGAACCCCGGGACCTGCAGCATCCATTCCTGCCCCTGCTCTATCCATGTCTCTGAAATAGCCACAACATCGAAGTCCCAGGTACTGATCCACGCTGCAAGTTCACCCACTTTATTGCGAATACTCCTGGCATTGAAGTATACACATTTCAAACCCTGCTCCACCCCACCTCTGCAATGCCGTGCATTGCAGTCCCCATCCATGCATCCCTCACTTTCAGCCCCACTACTCAGGATCCCTCCCCCCCCCCGAATCAGTTTAAACCTCCCTGCATGGCCTTAGCAAATTTACCCCCCAGGATATTGGTCCCCTTCTGATTAAGGTGTAGACCATCCTTCTCATAGAGGTCACACCTTCCCCAGTACGAGCCCCAATTGCTTAAGTACCTGAACCCCTCCCTCCTGCACCATCCCCTCAGCCATGAATTCAAACCTTCCCTCTCCCTATTCCTCTCTAAACTATCCCGTGGTACAGGCAAGAGTCCAGAGATAACCACTCTGTCAGTCTTGGCCTTTAGTTTCCACCCCAACTCCATAAATCCCTGCCTAATATCCCCTTCCCCTATCCTCCCTATGTCGTGTGTCCCCACATGTACAATAACTTGTGGTTTATCTCCCTCCCCCCTAAGAGTCCTGAATACCCTGTCAGACACATCCCGGACCCCAGCCCCTGGTAGGCAACACACCAACCCTGAGTCCCTACCTTTAGTTCCGACCCTCCTATCTGTCCCCTTAATTGTGGAGTCCCCAATCACAAGGCCCAGTCTTTTACAGCCCCTAACCACCTGAGCTTTCTCACTCGGCTCACCCCCAGAGATCTGCTCTCTATGCTCAGTTGATTCCTCCTCAACTGTAGCCTCCAGCACCGAAAACCTATTATGGAGGGGAACCGCCCCAGGGGATTGTCTTCCCGATTGCTTCTTACCCCTCCTCCTGGCATTGACCCAAGCCTCATTTCTAGGAGTTACTATTTCTCTATAACTCCTATCAACTTCCACCTCCGCCTCCCGAATTATGCGGAGTTCCTCTACCTCCCCCTCCAGCTCCTTTACACGCTCCTCCAGAAGCTGCAATCTAATGCACTTCTTACAACTAAAATCTCCTGAAACACTACTGGATTTCCTCACCACATACATCCCACAGGAGATGCAGCATACTGCCTGAACTGCCATCCCTGAAGCCATTACCAGCAAGAAAAAAAGAAAACAAAAAACTTCCCCACACTTCCCCAACTGTCACTCTCCACTGCAGCCCGAGCAACACTCCCTCACTGAGACACCAACTGTCACACTCTACTGCAGCCCGAGCAGCACTCCCACAGTGAGACACCAACTGTCACACTCTACTGCAGCCCGAGCAGCACTCCCACAGTGAGACACCAACTGTCACACTCTACTGCAGCCCGAGCAGCACTCCCTCACTGAGACACCAACTGTAGAGTGATCCTTGGGGATTGTGTCACTATTTAGAGTGATCCTTGGGGATTGTGTCATTATTTCGAGTGATCCTTGGGGATTGTGTCACTATTTAGAGTGATCCTTGGGGATTGTGTCACGATTTAGAGTGTTCCTTGGGATTGTGTCACTATTTAGTGTTATCCTTGTGGGGTTGTGTCTCTATTGAGAGTGATCCTTGGGGATTGTGTCACTATATTGAGTGATCCTTGGGAATTGTTTCATTATTTTTAGTGTCCTTGGGGATTGTATCACTATTTAGAGTGATCCTTGTGGATTGTATCACTATTTAGAGTGATCCTTGGGGATTGTGTCACTATTTAGAGTGATCCTTGGGGATTGTGTCTCTATTGAGATTGATCCTTGGGGATTGTGTCACTATTTAGAGTGATCCTTGTGGATTGTGTCATGATTTAGAGTGATCCTTGGGGATTGTGTCATTATTTAGAGTTATACTTGGGTATTGTGTCACTATTTAGAGTGATCCTTGGGGATTGTGTCACGATTTAGAGTGATCCTTGGGGATTGTGTCACTATTTAGAGTGATCCTTGGGGATTGTGTCACTATTTAGAGTGATCCTTGGGGATTGAGTCACAATTGAAAGTAATCCTTGGGAATTGTGTCACTATTTAGAGTGATCCTTGGGGACTGTGTCACTATTTAGAGTGATCCTTGGGGATTGTGTCACTATTTAGAGTGATCCTTGGGGATTGTGTCACTATTTAGAGTGATCCTTGGGGATTGTGTCACGATTTAGAGTGATCCTTGTGGATTGTGTCACTATTTAGAGTGATACTTGGGAATTGTGTCACTATTTCGAGTGATCCTTGGGGATTGTGTCACTATTTAGAGTGATCCTTGGGGATTGAGTCACAATTGAGAGTAATGCTTGGGAATTGTGTCACTATTTAGAGTGATCCTTGGGGATTGTGTCACTATTTAGAGTGATCCTTGTGGATTGTGTCACTATTTAGAGTGATCCTTGGGGATCCTATAGTTATTTGGAGAGTAATGAATTGATAGGTGATAGTCAGCATGGTTTTGTGGCAGGTAGGTCGTGCCTTACTAACCTTATTGAGTTTTTTGAGAAAGTGACCAAGGAGGTGGATGGGGGCAAGGCAGTGGACGTGGTATATATGGATTTTAGTAAGGCGTTTGATAAGGTTCACCATGGTAGGCTTCTGCAGAAAATGCAGATGTATGGGATTGGGGGTGATCTAGGAAATTGGATCAGGAATTGGCTAGCGGATAGGAAACAGAGGGTGGTGGTTGATAGTAAATATTCATCATGGAGTGCGGTTACAAGTGGTGTACCTCAGGGATCTGTTTTGGGGCCACTGCTGTTTGTAATATTTATTAATGATCTGGATGAGGGTATAGTTGGGTGGATTAGCAAATTTGCTGATGACACCAAAGTCGGTGATGTGGTAGACAGTGAGGAAGGGTGTCGTAGTCTGCAGGAAGACTTAGACAGGTTGCAAAGTTGGGCCGAGAGGTGGCGGATGGAGTTTAATGAGGAGAAGTGTGAGGTAATTCACTTTGGTAGGAATAACAGATGTGTTGAGTATAGGGCTAACGGGAGGACTTTGAATAGTGTGGAGGAGCAGAGGGATCTAGGTGTATGTGTGCATAGATCCCTGAAAGTTGGGAATCAAGTAGATAAGGTTGTTAAGAAGGCATATGGTGTCTTGGCGTTTATTGGTAGGGGGATTGAATTTAGGAGTCGTAGCGTTATGTTGCAACTGTACACAACTCTGGTGCGGCCGCACTTGGAGTACTGTGTGCAGTTCTGGTCCCCACATTACAGGAAGGATGTGGAGGCTTTGGAGAGGGTGCAGAGGAGGTTTACCAGGATGTTGCCTGGTATGGAGGGGAGATCCTATGAGGAGAGGCTGAGGGATTTGGGATTGTTTTCGCTGGAAAGGCGGCGGCTAAGAGGGGATCTTATTGAAACATATAAGATGATTAGAGGTTTAGATAGGGTGGATAGTGATAGCCTTTTTCCTCTGATGGAGAAATCCAGCACGAGGGGGCATGGCTTTAAATTGAGGGGGGGTAGTTATAGAACCGATGTCAGGGGTAGGTTCTTTACCCAGAGGGTGGTGAGGGATTGGAATGCCCTGCCAGCATCAGTAGTAAATGCGCCTAGTTTGGGGGCGTTTAAGAGATCCGTAGATAGGTTCATGGACGAAAAGAAATTGGTTTAGGTTGGAGGGTCACAGTTTTTTTTTTTTAACTGGTCGGTGCAACATCGTGGGCCGAAGGGCCTGTTCTGCGCTGTAATGTTCTATGTTCTATGTTCTATGATTGTGTCACTATTTAGAGTGATCCTTGGGGATTGTGTTAGTATTTCGTGTGATCCTTGGGGATTGTGTCACTATTTAGAGTGATCCTTGTGGATTGTGTCACTATTTAGATTGATCCTTGGGTATTGTGTCACTATTTAGAGTGATCCGTGGGCATTGTTTTAGTATTTAGAGTGATCCTTGGGTATTGTGTCACTATTTAGAGTGTCCCTTGGGATTGTGTCACTATTTAGAGTTATCCTTGGGGGATTGTGTCTCTATTGAGAGTGATCCTTGGGGATTGTGTCACTATTTAGAGTGATCCTTGGGGATTGTGTCTCTATTGAGAGTGATCCTTGGGGATTGTGTCATTATTTAGAGTGATCCTTTGGGATTGTGTCACTATTTAGAGTGATCCGAGGGGATTGTGTCACTATTTAGAATGATCCTTTGGGATTGTGTCACTATTTAGAGTAGTCCTTGGGGGATTGTGTCTCTATTGAGAGTGATCCTTGGGGATTGTGTCACTACATTGAGTGATCCTTGGGAATTGTTTCATTATTTAGAGTGTCCTTGGGGATTGTATCACTATTTAGAGTGATGCTTGGGGATTGTGTCTCTATTGAGAGTAATCCTTGGGGATTGTGTCACTATTTAGAGTGATCCTTGTGGATTGTGTCATTATTTAGAGTGATCCTTGGCGATTGTGTCAGTATTTAGAGTGATCCCTGGGTATTCTGTCACTATTTAGAGTGATCCTTGGGAATGGTGTCACGATTTAGAGTGATTCTTGGGGATTGTGTCACTATTTAGAGTGATACTTGGGAATTGTGTCAATATTTCGAGTGATCCTTGGGGATTGTGTCACTATTTAGAGTGATCCTTGGGGATTGAGTCACAATTGAGAGTAATCCTTGGGAATTGTGTCACTATTTAGAGTGATCCTTGGGGATTGTGTCACTATTTAGAGTGATCCTTGGGGATAGTGTCTCTATTGAGAGTGATCCTTGGGGATTGTGTCACTATTTAGAGTGATCCTTGTGGATTGTGTCATTATTTAGAGTGATCCTTGGTGATTGTGTCAGTATTTAGAGTGATCCTTGTGTATTGTGTCACTATTTAGAGTGATCCTTGTGGATTGTGTCACGATTTAGAGTGATCCTTGGGGATTGTGTTACTATTTAGAGTGATACTTGGGAATTGTGTCACAATTGAGAGTTATCCTTGGGAATTGTGTCACTATTTAGAGTGATCCTTGGGGACTGTGCCACTATTTAGAGTGATCCTTGGGGATTGTGTCACTATTTAGAGTGATCCTTGGGGATTGTGTCACTATTTAGAGTGATCCTTGGGGATTGTGTCACGATTCAGAGTGATCCTTGGGGATTGTGTCACTATTTAGAGTGATACTTGGGAATTGTGTCACTATTTCGAGTGATCCTTGGGGATTGTGTCACTATTTAGAGTGATCCTTGGGGATTGAGTCACAATTGAGAGTAATCCTTTGGAATTGTGTCACTATTTAGCGTGATCCTTGGGGATTGTGTCACTATTTAGAGTGATCCTTGGGGATTGTGTTAGTATTTCGTGTGATCCATGGGGATTGTGTCACTATTTAGAGTGATCCTTGGGTATTGTGTCACTATTTAGAGTGATCCTTGGGCATTGTGTTAGTATTTAGAGTGATCCTTGGGGATTGTGTCACTATTTAGAGTGTTCCTTGGGATTGTGTCACTATTTAGAGTTATCCTTGGGGGATTGTGTCTCTATTGAGAGTGATCCTTGGGGATTGTGTCACTATTTAGAGTGATCCTTGGGTATTGTGTCTCTATTGGGAGTGATCCTTGGGGATTGTGTCATTATTTAGAGTGATCCTTGGGGATTGTGTCACTCTTTAGAGTGATCCTTGGGGATTGTGTCACTATTTAGAGTGATCCTTTGGGATTGTGTCTCTATTTAGAGTTATCCTTGGGGGATTGTGTCTCTATTGAGAGTGATCCTTGGGGATTGCGTCACTATATTGAGTGGTCCTTAGGAATTGTGTCATTATATAGAGTGTCCTTGGGGATTGTATCACTATTTAGAGTGATCCTTGTGGATTGTATCACTATTTAGAGTGATCCTTGGGGATTGTGTCACTATTTAGAGTGATACTTGGGGATTGTGTCTCTATTGAGAGTGATCCTTGGGGATTGTGTCACTATTTAGAGTGATCCTTGTGGATTGTGTCATTATTTAGAGTGATCCTTGGGGATTGTGTCAGTATTTAGAGTGATCCTTGGGTATCGTGTCACTATTTAGAGTGATCCTTGGGGATTGTGTCACGATTTAGAGTGATCCTTGGGGATTGTGTCACTATTTAGAGTGATACTTGGGAATTGTGTCACTATTTAGAGTGATCCTTGGGGATTGTGTAACTATTTGTAGAGATCCTTGGGGATTGTGTCACTATTTAGAGTGATCCTTGGGGATTGTGTCACTATTTAGAGTGATCCTTGGGGATTGTGTCACTATTTAGAGTGATCCTTTGGGATTGTGACACTATTTAGAGTGATCCTTGGGTATTGTGTCACTATTTAGAGTGATCCTTGTGGATTGTGTCACGATTTAGAGTGATCCTTGGGGATTGTGTTACTATTTAGAGTGATACTTGGGAATTGTGTCACTATTTGTAGAGATCCTTGGGGATTGTGTCACTATTTAGAGTGATCCTTGGGGATTGTGTCACTATTTAGAGTGATACTTGGGAATTGTGTCACTATTTAGAGTGATCCTTGGGGATTGTGTAACTATTTGTAGAGATCCTTGGGGATTGTGTCACTATTTAGAGTGATCCTTGGGGATTGTGTCACTATTTAGAGTGATCCTTGGGGATTGTGTCACTATTTAGAGTGATCCTTTGGGATTGTGACACTATTTAGAGTGATCCTTGGGTATTGTGTCACTATTTAGAGTGATCCTTGTGGATTGTGTCACGATTTAGAGTGATCCTTGGGGATTGTGTTACTATTTAGAGTGATACTTGGGAATTGTGTCACTATTTCGAGTGATCCTTGGTATTGTGTCACTATTTAGAGTGATCCTTGGGGATTGAGTCACAATTGAAAGTAATCCTAGGGAATTGTGTCACTACTTAGAGTGATCCTTGGGGACTGTGTCACTATTTAGAGTGATCCTTGGGGATTGTGTCACTATTTAGAGTGATACTTGGGAATTGTGTCACTATTTAGAGTGATCCTTGGGGATTGTGTAACTATTTGTAGAGATCCTTGGGGATTGTTTCACTATTTAGAGTGATCCTTGGGGATTGTGTCACTATTTAGAGTGATCCTTGGGTATTGTGTCACTATTTAGAGTGATCCTTTGGGATTGTGTCACTATTTAGAGTGATCCTTGGGTATTGTGTCACTATTTAGAGTGATCCTTGTGGATTGTGTCACGATTTAGAGTGATCCTTGGGAATTGTGTTACTATTTAGAGTGATACTTGGGAATTGTGTCACTATTTCGAGTGATCCTTGGGGATTGTGTCACTATTTAGGGTGATCCTTGGGGATTGAGTCACAATTGAGAGTAATCATTTGGAATTGTGTCACTATTTAGAGTGATCCTTGGGGATTGTGTCACTATTTAGTGTGATCCTTGTGGATTGTGTCACTATTTAGAGTGGTCCTTGGGGATTGTGTCACTATTTAGAGTGATCGTTGGGGATTGTGTTAGTACTTCGTGTGATCCATGGGGATTGTGTCACTATTTAGAGTGATCCTTGGGTATTGTGTCACTATTTAGAGTGATCCTTGGGCATAATGTTAGTATTTAGAGTGATCCTTGGGGATTGTGTCACTATTTAGATTGTTCCTTGGGATTGTGTCACTATTTAGAGTTATCCTTGGGGGATTGTGTCTCTATTGAGAGTGATCCTTCGGGATTGTGTAACTATTTAGAGTGATCCATGGGGATTGTGTCTCTATTGGGAGTGATCCTTGGGGATTGTGTCATTATTTAGTGTGATCCTTGGGGATTGTGTCACTCTTTAGAGTGATCCTTGGGGATTCTGTCACTATTTAGAGTGATCCTTTGGGATTGTGTCAATATTTAGAGTGATCCTTGGGTATTGTGTCACTATTTAGAGTGATCCTTGTGGGTTGTGTCATTATTTAGAGTGATCCTTGGGCATTGTGTCACTATTTAGAGTGTTCCTTGGGATTGTGTCACTATTTAGAGTTATCCTTGGGGGATTGTGTCTCTATTGAGAGTGATCCTTGGGGATTGCGTCACTATATTGAGTGGTCCTTGGGAATTGTGTCATTATATAGAGTGTCCTTGGGGATTGTATCACTATTTAGAGTGATCCTTGTGGATTGTATCACTATTTAGAGTGATCCTTGGGGATTGTGTCACTATTTAGAGTGATCCTTGGGGATTGTGTCTCTATTGAGAGTGATCCTTGGGGATTGTGTCACTATTTAGAGTGATCCTTGTGGATTGTATCACTATTTAGAGTGATCCTTGGGGATTGTGTCACGATTTAGAGTGATCCTTGTGGATTGTGTCACTATTTAGAGTGATACTTGGGAATTGTGTCACTATTTCGAGTGATCCTTGGGGATTGTGTCACTATTTAGAGTGATCCTTGGGGATTGAGTCACAATTGAGAGTAATGCTTGGGAATTGTGTCACTATTTAGAGTGATCCTTGGGGATTGTGCTAGTATTTCGTGTGATCCTTGGGGATTGTGTCACTATTTAGAGTGATCCTTGTGGATTGTGTCACTATTTAGATTGATCCTTGGGTATTGTGTCACTATTTAGAGTGATCCGTGGGCATTGTTTTAGTATTTAGAGTGATCCTTGTGGATTGTGTCACTATTTAGATTGATCCTTGGGTATTGTGTCACTATTTAGAGTGATCCGTGGGCATTGTTTTAGTATTTAGAGTGATCCTTGGGGATTGTGTCACTATTTAGAGTGTCCCTTGGGATTGTGTCACTATTTAGAGTTATCCTTGGGGGATTGTGTCTCTATTGAGAGTGATCCTTGGGGATTGTGTCACTATTTAGAGTGATCCTTGGGGATTGTGTCTCTATTGAGAGTGATCCTTGGGGATTGTGTCATTATTTAGAGTGATCCTTTGGGATTGTGTCACTATTTAGAGTGATCCGAGGGGATTGTGTCAATATTTAGAATGATCCTTTGGGATTGTGTCACTATTTAGAGTAGTCCTTGGGGGATTGTGTCTCTATTGAGAGTGATCCTTGGGGATTGTGTCACTACATTGAGTGATCCTTGGGAATTGTTTCATTATTTAGAGTGTCCTTGGGGATTGTATCACTATTTAGAGTGATGCTTGGGGATTGTGTCTCTATTGAGAGTAATCCTTGGGGATTGTGTCACTATTTAGAGTGATCCTTGTGGATTGTGTCATTATTTAGAGTGATCCTTGGCGATTGTGTCAGTATTTAGAGTGATCCCTGGGTATTCTGTCACTATTTAGAGTGATCCTTGGGAATTGTGTCACGATTTAGAGTGATTCTTGGGGATTGTGTCACTATTTAGAGTGATACTTGGGAATTGTGTCACTATTTCGAGTGATCCTTGGGGATTGTGTCACTATTTAGAGTGATCCTTGGGGATTGAGTCACAATTGAGAGTAATCCTTGGGAATTGTGTCACTATTTAGAGTGATCCTTGGGGATTGTGTCACTATTTAGAGTGATCCTTGGGGATAGTGTCTCTATTGAGAGTGATCCTTGGGGATTGTGTCACTATTTAGAGTGATCCTTGTGGATTGTGTCATTATTTAGAGTGATCCTTGGTGATTGTGTCAGTATTTAGAGTGATCCTTGTGTATTGTGTCACTATTTAGAGTGATCCTTGTGGATTGTGTCACGATTTAGAGTGATCCTTGGGGATTGTGTTACTATTTAGAGTGATACTTGGGAATTGTGTCACAATTGAGAGTTATCCTTGGGAATTGTGTCACTATTTAGAGTGATCCTTGGGGACTGTGCCACTATTTAGAGTGATCCTTGGGGATTGTGTCACTATTTAGAGTGATCCTTGGGGATTGTGTCACTATTTAGAGTGATCCTTGGGGATTGTGTCACGATTCAGAGTGATCCTTGAGGATTGTGTCACTATTTAGAGTGATACTTGGGAATTGTGTCACTATTTCGAGTGATCCTTGGGGATTGTGTCACTATTTAGAGTGATCCTTGGGGATTGAGTCACAATTGAGAGTAATCCTTTGGAATTGTGTCACTATTTAGAGTGATCCTTGGGGATTGTGTCACTATTTAGAGTGATCCTTGGGGATTGTGTTAGTATTTCGTGTGATCCATGGGGATTGTGTCACTATTTAGAGTGATCCTTGGGTATTGTGTCACTATTTAGAGTGATCCTTGGGCATTGTGTTAGTATTTAGAGTGATCCTTGGGGATTGTGTCACTATTTAGAGTGTTCCTTGGGATTGTGTCACTATTTAGAGTTATCCTTGGGGGATTGTGTCTCTATTGAGAGTGATCCTTGGGGATTGTGTCACTATTTAGAGTGATCCTTGGGTATTGTGTCTCTATTGGGAGTGATCCTTGGGGATTGTGTCATTATTTAGAGTGATCCTTGGGGATTGTGTCACTCTTTAGAGTGATCCTTGGGGATTGTGTCACTATTTAGAGTGATCCTTTGGGATTGTGTCTCTATTTAGAGTGTTCCTTGGGATTGTGTCACTATTTAGAGTTATCCTTGGGGGATTGTGTCTCTATTGAGAGTGATCCTTGGGGATTGCGTCACTATATTGAGTGGTCCTTAGGAATTGTGTCATTATATAGAGTGTCCTTGGGGATTGTATCACTATTTAGAGTGATCCTTGTGGATTGTATCACTATTTAGAGTGATCCTTGGGGATTGTGTCACTATTTAGAGTGATACTTGGGGATTGTGTCTCTATTGAGAGTGATCCTTGGGGATTGTGTCACTATTTAGAGTGATCCTTGTGGATTGTGTCATTATTTAGAGTGATCCTTGGGGATTGTGTCAGTATTTAGAGTGATCCTTGGGTATTGTGTCACTATTTAGAGTGATCCTTGGGGATTGTGTCACGATTTAGAGTGATCCTTGGGGATTGTGTCACTATTTAGAGTGATACTTGGGAATTGTGTCACTATTTAGAGTGATCCTTGGGGATTGTGTCACTATTTAGAGTGATCCTTGGGGATTGAGTCACAATTGAGAGTAATGCTTGGGAATTGTGTCACTATTTAGAGTGATCCTTGGGGATTGTGTCACTATTTAGAGTGATCCTTGTGGATTGTGTCACTATTTAGAGTGATCCTTGGGGATTGTGTCACTATTTAGAGTGATCCTTGGGGATTGTGTTAGTATTTCGTGTGATCCTTGGGGATTGTGTCACTATTTAGGGTGATCCTTGTGGATTGTGTCACTATTTAGATTGATCCTTGGGTATTGTGTCACTATTTAGAGTGATCCGTGGGCATTGTTTTAGTATTTAGAGTGATCCTTGGGGATTGTGTCACTATTTAGAGTGTCCCTTGGGATTGTGTCACTATTTAGAGTTATCCTTGGGGGATTGTGTCTCTATTGAGAGTGATCCTTGGGGATTGTGTCACTATTTAGAGTGATCCTTGGGGATTGTGTCTCTATTGAGAGTGATCCTTGGGGATTGTGTCATTATTTAGAGTGATCCTTTGGGATTGTGTCACTATTTAGAGTGATCCGAGGGGATTGTGTCACTATTTAGAATGATCCTTTGGGATTGTGTCACTATTTAGAGTAGTCCTTGGGGGATTGTGTCTCTATTGAGAGTGATCCTTGGGGATTGTGTCACTACATTGAGTGATCCTTGGGAATTGTTTCATTATTTAGAGTGTCCTTGGGGATTGTATCACTATTTAGAGTGATGCTTGGGGATTGTGTCTCTATTGAGAGTAATCCTTGGGGATTGTGTCACTATTTAGAGTGATCCTTGTGGATTGTGTCATTATTTAGAGTGATCCTTGGCGATTGTGTCAGTATTTAGAGTGATCCCTGGGTATTCTGTCACTATTTAGAGTGATCCTTGGGAATTGTGTCACGATTTAGAGTGATTCTTGGGGATTGTGTCACTATTTAGAGTGATACTTGGGAATTGTGTCAATATTTCGAGTGATCCTTGGGGATTGTGTCACTATTTAGAGTGATCCTTGGGGATTGAGTCACAATTGAGAGTAATCCTTGGGAATTGTGTCACTATTTAGAGTGATCCTTCGGGATTGTGTCACTATTTAGAGTGATCCTTGGGGATAGTGTCTCTATTGAGAGTGATCCTTGGGGATTGTGTCACTATTTAGAGTGATCCTTGGGGATTGAGTCATTATTTAGAGTGATCCTTGGTGATTGTGTCAGTATTTAGAGTGATCCTTGTGTATTGTGTCACTATTTAGAGTGATCCTTGTGGATTGTGTCACGATTTAGAGTGATCCTTGGGGATTGTGTTACTATTTAGAGTGATACTTGGGAATTGTGTCACAATTGAGAGTTATCCTTGGGAATTGTGTCACTATTTAGAGTGATCCTTGGGGACTGTGCCACTATTTAGAGTGATCCTTGGGGATTGTGTCACTATTTAGAGTGATCCTTGGGCATTGTGTTAGTATTTAGAGTGATCCTTGGGGATTGTGTCACTATTTAGAGTGTTCCTTGGGATTGTGTCACTATTTAGAGTTATCCTTGGGGGATTGTGTCTCTATTGAGAGTGATCCTTGGGGATTGTGTCACTATTTAGAGTGATCCTTGGGTATTGTGTCTCTATTGGGAGTGATCCTTGGGGATTGTGTCATTATTTAGAGTGATCCTTGGGGATTGTGTCACTCTTTAGAGTGATCCTTGGGGATTGTGTCACTATTTAGAGTGATCCTTTGGGATTGTGTCTCTATTTAGAGTGTTCCTTGGGATTGTGTCACTATTTAGAGTTATCCTTGGGGGATTGTGTCTCTATTGAGAGTGATCCTTGGGGATTGCGTCACTATATTGAGTGGTCCTTAGGAATTGTGTCATTATATAGAGTGTCCTTGGGGATTGTATCACTATTTAGAGTGATCCTTGTGGATTGTATCACTATTTAGAGTGATCCTTGGGGATTGTGTCACTATTTAGAGTGATACTTGGGGATTGTGTCTCTATTGAGAGTGATCCTTGGGGATTGTGTCACTATTTAGAGTGATCCTTGTGGATTGTGTCATTATTTAGAGTGATCCTTGGGGATTGTGTCAGTATTTAGAGTGATCCTTGGGTATTGTGTCACTATTTAGAGTGATCCTTGGGGATTGTGTCACGATTTAGAGTGATCCTTGGGGATTGTGTCACTATTTAGAGTGATACTTGGGAATTGTGTCACTATTTAGAGTGATCCTTGGGGATTGTGTCACTATTTAGAGTGATCCTTGGGGATTGAGTCACAATTGAGAGTAATGCTTGGGAATTGTGTCACTATTTAGAGTGATCCTTGGGGATTGTGTCACTATTTAGAGTGATCCTTGTGGATTGTGTCACTATTTAGAGTGATCCTTGGGGATTGTGTCACTATTTAGAGTGATCCTTGGGGATTGTGTTAGTATTTCGTGTGATCCTTGGGGATTGTGTCACTATTTAGAGTGATCCTTGTGGATTGTGTCACTATTTAGATTGATCCTTGGGTATTGTGTCACTATTTAGAGTGATCCGTGGGCATTGTTTTAGTATTTAGAGTGATCCTTGGGGATTGTGTCACTATTTAGAGTGTCCCTTGGGATTGTGTCACTATTTAGAGTTATCCTTGGGGGATTGTGTCTCTATTGAGAGTGATCCTTGGGGATTGTGTCACTATTTAGAGTGATCCTTGGGGATTGTGTCTCTATTGAGAGTGATCCTTGGGGATTGTGTCATTATTTAGAGTGATCCTTTGGGATTGTGTCACTATTTAGAGTGATCCGAGGGGATTGTGTCACTATTTAGAATGATCCTTTGGGATTGTGTCACTATTTAGAGTAGTCCTTGGGGGATTGTGTCTCTATTGAGAGTGATCCTTGGGGATTGTGTCACTACATTGAGTGATCCTTGGGAATTGTTTCATTATTTAGAGTGTCCTTGGGGATTGTATCACTATTTAGAGTGATGCTTGGGGATTGTGTCTCTATTGAGAGTAATCCTTGGGGATTGTGTCACTATTTAGAGTGATCCTTGTGGATTGTGTCATTATTTAGAGTGATCCTTGGCGATTGTGTCAGTATTTAGAGTGATCCCTGGGTATTCTGTCACTATTTAGAGTGATCCTTGGGAATTGTGTCACGATTTAGAGTGATTCTTGGGGATTGTGTCACTATTTAGAGTGATACTTGGGAATTGTGTCAATATTTCGAGTGATCCTTGGGGATTGTGTCACTATTTAGAGTGATCCTTGGGGATTGAGTCACAATTGAGAGTAATGCTTGGGAATTGTGTCACTATTTAGAGTGATCCTTGGGGATTGTGTCACTATTTAGAGTGATCCTTGTGGATTGTGTCACTATTTAGAGTGATCCTTGGGGATTGTGTCACTATTTAGAGTGATCCTTGGGGATTGTGTTAGTATTTCGTGTGATCCTTGGGGATTGTGTCACTATTTAGAGTGATCCTTGTGGATTGTGTCACTATTTAGATTGATCCTTGGGTATTGTGTCACTATTTAGAGTGATCCGTGGGCATTGTTTTAGTATTTAGAGTGATCCTTGGGGATTGTGTCACTATTTAGAGTGTCCCTTGGGATTGTGTCACTATTTAGAGTTATCCTTGGGGGATTGTGTCTCTATTGAGAGTGATCCTTGGGGATTGTGTCACTATTTAGAGTGATCCTTGGGGATTGTGTCTCTATTGAGAGTGATCCTTGGGGATTGTGTCATTATTTAGAGTGATCCTTTGGGATTGTGTCACTATTTAGAGTGATCCGAGGGGATTGTGTCACTATTTAGAATGATCCTTTGGGATTGTGTCACTATTTAGAGTAGTCCTTGGGGGATTGTGTCTCTATTGAGAGTGATCCTTGGGGATTGTGTCACTACATTGAGTGATCCTTGGGAATTGTTTCATTATTTAGAGTGTCCTTGGGGATTGTATCACTATTTAGAGTGATGCTTGGGGATTGTGTCTCTATTGAGAGTAATCCTTGGGGATTGTGTCACTATTTAGAGTGATCCTTGTGGATTGTGTCATTATTTAGAGTGATCCTTGGCGATTGTGTCAGTATTTAGAGTGATCCCTGGGTATTCTGTCACTATTTAGAGTGATCCTTGGGAATTGTGTCACGATTTAGAGTGATTCTTGGGGATTGTGTCACTATTTAGAGTGATACTTGGGAATTGTGTCAATATTTCGAGTGATCCTTGGGGATTGTGTCACTATTTAGAGTGATCCTTGGGGATTGAGTCACAATTGAGAGTAATCCTTGGGAATTGTGTCACTATTTAGAGTGATCCTTGGGGATTGTGTCACTATTTAGAGTGATCCTTGGGGATAGTGTCTCTATTGAGAGTGATCCTTGGGGATTGTGTCACTATTTAGAGTGATCCTTGGGGATTGAGTCATTATTTAGAGTGATCCTTGGTGATTGTGTCAGTATTTAGAGTGATCCTTGTGTATTGTGTCACTATTTAGAGTGATCCTTGTGGATTGTGTCACGATTTAGAGTGATCCTTGGGGATTGTGTTACTATTTAGAGTGATACTTGGGAATTGTGTCACAATTGAGAGTTATCCTTGGGAATTGTGTCACTATTTAGAGTGATCCTTGGGGACTGTGCCACTATTTAGAGTGATCCTTGGGGATTGTGTCACTATTTAGAGTGATCCTTGGGCATTGTGTTAGTATTTAGAGTGATCCTTGGGGATTGTGTCACTATTTAGAGTGTTCCTTGGGATTGTGTCACTATTTAGAGTTATCCTTGGGGGATTGTGTCTCTATTGAGAGTGATCCTTGGGGATTGTGTCACTATTTAGAGTGATCCTTGGGTATTGTGTCTCTATTGGGAGTGATCCTTGGGGATTGTGTCATTATTTAGAGTGATCCTTGGGGATTGTGTCACTCTTTAGAGTGATCCTTGGGGATTGTGTCACTATTTAGAGTGATCCTTTGGGATTGTGTCTCTATTTAGAGTGTTCCTTGGGATTGTGTCACTATTTAGAGTTATCCTTGGGGGATTGTGTCTCTATTGAGAGTGATCCTTGGGGATTGCGTCACTATATTGAGTGGTCCTTAGGAATTGTGTCATTATATAGAGTGTCCTTGGGGATTGTATCACTATTTAGAGTGATCCTTGTGGATTGTATCACTATTTAGAGTGATCCTTGGGGATTGTGTCACTATTTAGAGTGATACTTGGGGATTGTGTCTCTATTGAGAGTGATCCTTGGGGATTGTGTCACTATTTAGAGTGATCCTTGTGGATTGTGTCATTATTTAGAGTGATCCTTGGGGATTGTGTCAGTATTTAGAGTGATCCTTGGGTATTGTGTCACTATTTAGAGTGATCCTTGGGGATTGTGTCACGATTTAGAGTGATCCTTGGGGATTGTGTCACTATTTAGAGTGATACTTGGGAATTGTGTCACTATTTAGAGTGATCCTTGGGGATTGTGTCACTATTTAGAGTGATCCTTGGGGATTGAGTCACAATTGAGAGTAATGCTTGGGAATTGTGTCACTATTTAGAGTGATCCTTGGGGATTGTGTCACTATTTAGAGTGATCCTTGTGGATTGTGTCACTATTTAGAGTGATCCTTGGGGATTGTGTCACTATTTAGAGTGATCCTTGGGGATTGTGTTAGTATTTCGTGTGATCCTTGGGGATTGTGTCACTATTTAGAGTGATCCTTGTGGATTGTGTCACTATTTAGATTGATCCTTGGGTATTGTGTCACTATTTAGAGTGATCCGTGGGCATTGTTTTAGTATTTAGAGTGATCCTTGGGGATTGTGTCACTATTTAGAGTGTCCCTTGGGATTGTGTCACTATTTAGAGTTATCCTTGGGGGATTGTGTCTCTATTGAGAGTGATCCTTGGGGATTGTGTCACTATTTAGAGTGATCCTTGGGGATTGTGTCTCTATTGAGAGTGATCCTTGGGGATTGTGTCATTATTTAGAGTGATCCTTTGGGATTGTGTCACTATTTAGAGTGATCCGAGGGGATTGTGTCACTATTTAGAATGATCCTTTGGGATTGTGTCACTATTTAGAGTAGTCCTTGGGGGATTGTGTCTCTATTGAGAGTGATCCTTGGGGATTGTGTCACTACATTGAGTGATCCTTGGGAATTGTTTCATTATTTAGAGTGTCCTTGGGGATTGTATCACTATTTAGAGTGATGCTTGGGGATTGTGTCTCTATTGAGAGTAATCCTTGGGGATTGTGTCACTATTTAGAGTGATCCTTGTGGATTGTGTCATTATTTAGAGTGATCCTTGGCGATTGTGTCAGTATTTAGAGTGATCCCTGGGTATTCTGTCACTATTTAGAGTGATCCTTGGGAATTGTGTCACGATTTAGAGTGATTCTTGGGGATTGTGTCACTATTTAGAGTGATACTTGGGAATTGTGTCAATATTTCGAGTGATCCTTGGGGATTGTGTCACTATTTAGAGTGATCCTTGGGGATTGAGTCACAATTGAGAGTAATCCTTGGGAATTGTGTCACTATTTAGAGTGATCCTTGGGGATTGTGTCACTATTTAGAGTGATCCTTGGGGATAGTGTCTCTATTGAGAGTGATCCTTGGGGATTGTGTCACTATTTAGAGTGATCCTTGTGGATTGTGTCATTATTTAGAGTGATCCTTGGTGATTGTGTCAGTATTTAGAGTGATCCTTGTGTATTGTGTCACTATTTAGAGTGATCCTTGTGGATTGTGTCACGATTTAGAGTGATCCTTGGGGATTGTGTTACTATTTAGAGTGATACTTGGGAATTGTGTCACAATTGAGAGTTATCCTTGGGAATTGTGTCACTATTTAGAGTGATCCTTGGGGACTGTGCCACTATTTAGAGTGATCCTTGGGGATTGTGTCACTATTTAGAGTGATCCTTGGGGATTGTGTCACTATTTAGAGTGATCCTTGGGGATTGTGTCACGATTCAGAGTGATCCTTGGGGATTGTGTCACTATTTAGAGTGATACTTGGGAATTGTGTCACTATTTCGAGTGATCCTTGGGGATTGTGTCACTATTTAGAGTGATCCTTGGGGATTGAGTCACAATTGAGAGTTATCCTTTGGAATTGTGTCACTATTTAGCGTGATCCTTGGGGATTGTGTCACTATTTAGAGTGATCCTTGGGGATTGTGTTAGTATTTCGTGTGATCCATGGGGATTGTGTCACTATTTAGAGTGATCCTTGGGTATTGTGTCACTATTTAGAGTGATCCTTGGGCATTGTGTTAGTATTTAGAGTGATCCTTGGGGATTGTGTCACTATTTAGAGTGTTCCTTGGGATTGTGTCACTATTTAGAGTTATCCTTGGGGGATTGTGTCTCTATTGAGAGTGATCCTTGGGGATTGTGTCACTATTTAGAGTGATCCTTGGGTATTGTGTCTCTATTGGGAGTGATCCTTGGGGATTGTGTCATTATTTAGAGTGATCCTTGGGGATTGTGTCACTCTTTAGAGTGATCCTTGGGGATTGTGTCACTATTTAGAGTGATCCTTTGGGATTGTGTCTCTATTTAGAGTGTTCCTTGGGATTGTGTCACTATTTAGAGTTATCCTTGGGGGATTGTGTCTCTATTGAGAGTGATCCTTGGGGATTGCGTCACTATATTGAGTGGTCCTTAGGAATTGTGTCATTATATAGAGTGTCCTTGGGGATTGTATCACTATTTAGAGTGATCCTTGTGGATTGTATCACTATTTAGAGTGATCCTTGGGGATTGTGTCACTATTTAGAGTGATACTTGGGGATTGTGTCTCTATTGAGAGTGATCCTTGGGGATTGTGTCACTATTTAGAGTGATCCTTGTGGATTGTGTCATTATTTAGAGTGATCCTTGGGGATTGTGTCAGTATTTAGAGTGATCCTTGGGTATTGTGTCACGATTTAGAGTGATCCTTGGGGATTGTGTCACTATTTAGAGTGATACTTGGGAATTGTGTCACTATTTAGAGTGATCCTTGGGGATTGTGTAACTATTTGTAGAGATCCTTGGGGATTGTGTCACTATTTAGAGTGATCCTTGGGGATTGTGTCACTATTTAGAGTGATCCTTGGGGATTGTGTCACTATTTAGAGTGATCCTTTGGGATTGTGACACTATTTAGAGTGATCCTTGGGTATTGTGTCACTATTTAGAGTGATCCTTGTGGATTGTGTCACGATTTAGAGTGATCCTTGGGGATTGTGTTACTATTTAGAGTGATACTTGGGAATTGTGTCACTATTTGTAGAGATCCTTGGGGATTGTGTCACTATTTAGAGTGATCCTTGGGGATTGTGTCACTATTTAGAGTGATACTTGGGAATTGTGTCACTATTTAGAGTGATCCTTGGGGATTGTGTAACTATTTGTAGAGATCCTTGGGGATTGTGTCACTATTTAGAGTGATCCTTGGGGATTGTGTCACTATTTAGAGTGATCCTTGGGGATTGTGTCACTATTTAGAGTGATCCTTTGGGATTGTGACACTATTTAGAGTGATCCTTGGGTATTGTGTCACTATTTAGAGTGATCCTTGTGGATTGTGTCACGATTTAGAGTGATCCTTGGGGATTGTGTTACTATTTAGAGTGATACTTGGGAATTGTGTCACTATTTCGAGTGATCCTTGGTATTGTGTCACTATTTAGAGTGATCCTTGGGGATTGAGTCACAATTGAAAGTAATCCTAGGGAATTGTGTCACAACTTAGAGTGATCCTTGGGGACTGTGTCACTATTTAGAGTGATCCTTGGGGATTGTGTCACTATTTAGAGTGATACTTGGGAATTGTGTCACTATTTAGAGTGATCCTTGGGGATTGTGTAACTATTTGTAGAGATCCTTGGGGATTGTTTCACTATTTAGAGTGATCCTTGGGGATTGTGTCACTATTTAGAGTGATCCTTGGGTATTGTGTCACTATTTAGAGTGATCCTTTGGGATTGTGTCACTATTTAGAGTGATCCTTGGGTATTGTGTCACTATTTAGAGTGATCCTTGTGGATTGTGTCACGATTTAGAGTGATCCTTGGGAATTGTGTTACTATTTAGAGTGATACTTGGGAATTGTGTCACTATTTCGAGTGATCCTTGGGGATTGTGTCACTATTTAGGGTGATCCTTGGGGATTGAGTCACAATTGAGAGTAATCATTTGGAATTGTGTCACTATTTAGAGTGATCCTTGGGGATTGTGTCACTATTTAGTGTGATCCTTGTGGATTGTGTCACTATTTAGAGTGGTCCTTGGGGATTGTGTCACTATTTAGAGTGATCCTTGGGGATTGTGTTAGTACTTCGTGTGATCCATGGGGATTGTGTCACTATTTAGAGTGATCCTTGGGTATTGTGTCACTATTTAGAGTGATCCTTGGGCATAATGTTAGTATTTAGAGTGATCCTTGGGGATTGTGTCACTATTTAGATTGTTCCTTGGGATTGTGTCACTATTTAGAGTTATCCTTGGGGGATTGTGTCTCTATTGAGAGTGATCCTTCGGGATTGTGTAACTATTTAGAGTGATCCATGGGGATTGTGTCTCTATTGGGAGTGATCCTTGGGGATTGTGTCATTATTTAGTGTGATCCTTGGGGATTGTGTCACTCTTTAGAGTGATCCTTGGGGATTCTGTCACTATTTAGAGTGATCCTTTGGGATTGTGTCAATATTTAGAGTGATCCTTGGGTATTGTGTCACTATTTAGAGTGATCCTTGTGGGTTGTGTCATTATTTAGAGTGATCCTTGGGCATTGTGTCACTATTTAGAGTGTTCCTTGGGATTGTGTCACTATTTAGAGTTATCCTTGGGGGATTGTGTCTCTATTGAGAGTGATCCTTGGGGATTGCGTCACTATATTGAGTGGTCCTTGAGAATTGTGTCATTATATAGAGTGTCCTTGGGGATTGTATCACTATTTAGAGTGATCATTGTGGATTGTATCACTATTTAGAGTGATACTTGGGAATTGTGTCACTATTTCGAGTGATCCTTGGGGATTGTGTCACTATTTAGAGTGATCCTTGGGGATTGAGTCACAATTGAGAGTAATGCTTGGGAATTGTGTCACTATTTAGAGTGATCCTTGGGGATTGTGTCACTATTTAGAGTGATCCTTGTGGATTGTATCACTATTTAGAGTGATCCTTGGGGATTGTGTCACTATTTAGAGTGATACTTGGGGATTGTGTCTCTATTGAGAGTGATCCTTGGGGATTGTGTCACTATTTAGAGTGATCCTTGTGGATTGTGTCATTATTTAGAGTGATCCTTGGGGATTGTGTCAGTATTTAGAGTGATCCTTGGGTATTGTGTCACTATTTAGAGTGATCCTTGGGGATTGTGTCACGATTTAGAGTGATCCTTGGGGATTGTGTCACTATTTAGAGTGATACTTGGGAATTGTGTCACTATTTAGAGTGATCCTTGGGGATTGTGTCACTATTTAGAGTGATCCTTGGGGATTGAGTCACAATTGAGAGTAATGCTTGGGAATTGTGTCACTATTTAGAGTGATCCTTGGGGATTGTGTCACTATTTAGAGTGATCCTTGTGGATTGTGTCACTATTTAGAGTGATCCTTGGGGATTGTGTCACTATTTAGAGTGATCCTTGGGGATTGTGTTAGTATTTCGTGTGATCCTTGGGGATTGTGTCACTATTTAGAGTGATCCTTGTGGATTGTGTCACTATTTAGATTGATCCTTGGGTATTGTGTCACTATTTAGAGTGATCCGTGGGCATTGTTTTAGTATTTAGAGTGATCCTTGGGGATTGTGTCACTATTTAGAGTGTCCCTTGGGATTGTGTCACTATTTAGAGTTATCCTTGGGGGATTGTGTCTCTATTGAGAGTGATCCTTGGGGATTGTGTCACTATTTAGAGTGATCCTTGGGGATTGTGTCTCTATTGAGAGTGATCCTTGGGGATTGTGTCATTATTTAGAGTGATCCTTTGGGATTGTGTCACTATTTAGAGTGATCCGAGGGGATTGTGTCACTATTTAGAATGATCCTTTGGGATTGTGTCACTATTTAGAGTAGTCCTTGGGGGATTGTGTCTCTATTGAGAGTGATCCTTGGGGATTGTGTCACTACATTGAGTGATCCTTGGGAATTGTTTCATTATTTAGAGTGTCCTTGGGGATTGTATCACTATTTAGAGTGATGCTTGGGGATTGTGTCTCTATTGAGAGTAATCCTTGGGGATTGTGTCACTATTTAGAGTGATCCTTGTGGATTGTGTCATTATTTAGAGTGATCCTTGGCGATTGTGTCAGTATTTAGAGTGATCCCTGGGTATTCTGTCACTATTTAGAGTGATCCTTGGGAATTGTGTCACGATTTAGAGTGATTCTTGGGGATTGTGTCACTATTTAGAGTGATACTTGGGAATTGTGTCAATATTTCGAGTGATCCTTGGGGATTGTGTCACTATTTAGAGTGATCCTTGGGGATTGAGTCACAATTGAGAGTAATCCTTGGGAATTGTGTCACTATTTAGAGTGATCCTTGGGGATTGTGTCACTATTTAGAGTGATCCTTGGGGATAGTGTCTCTATTGAGAGTGATCCTTGGGGATTGTGTCACTATTTAGAGTGATCCTTGTGGATTGTGTCATTATTTAGAGTGATCCTTGGTGATTGTGTCAGTATTTAGAGTGATCCTTGTGTATTGTGTCACTATTTAGAGTGATCCTTGTGGATTGTGTCACGATTTAGAGTGATCCTTGGGGATTGTGTTACTATTTAGAGTGATACTTGGGAATTGTGTCACAATTGAGAGTTATCCTTGGGAATTGTGTCACTATTTAGAGTGATCCTTGGGGACTGTGCCACTATTTAGAGTGATCCTTGGGGATTGTGTCACTATTTAGAGTGATCCTTGGGGATTGTGTCACTATTTAGAGTGATCCTTGGGGATTGTGTCACGATTCAGAGTGATCCTTGGGGATTGTGTCACTATTTAGAGTGATACTTGGGAATTGTGTCACTATTTCGAGTGATCCTTGGGGATTGTGTCACTATTTAGAGTGATCCTTGGGGATTGAGTCACAATTGAGAGTTATCCTTTGGAATTGTGTCACTATTTAGCGTGATCCTTGGGGATTGTGTCACTATTTAGAGTGATCCTTGGGGATTGTGTTAGTATTTCGTGTGATCCATGGGGATTGTGTCACTATTTAGAGTGATCCTTGGGTATTGTGTCACTATTTAGAGTGATCCTTGGGCATTGTGTTAGTATTTAGAGTGATCCTTGGGGATTGTGTCACTATTTAGAGTGTTCCTTGGGATTGTGTCACTATTTAGAGTTATCCTTGGGGGATTGTGTCTCTATTGAGAGTGATCCTTGGGGATTGTGTCACTATTTAGAGTGATCCTTGGGTATTGTGTCTCTATTGGGAGTGATCCTTGGGGATTGTGTCATTATTTAGAGTGATCCTTGGGGATTGTGTCACTCTTTAGAGTGATCCTTGGGGATTGTGTCACTATTTAGAGTGATCCTTTGGGATTGTGTCTCTATTTAGAGTGTTCCTTGGGATTGTGTCACTATTTAGAGTTATCCTTGGGGGATTGTGTCTCTATTGAGAGTGATCCTTGGGGATTGCGTCACTATATTGAGTGGTCCTTAGGAATTGTGTCATTATATAGAGTGTCCTTGGGGATTGTATCACTATTTAGAGTGATCCTTGTGGATTGTATCACTATTTAGAGTGATCCTTGGGGATTGTGTCACTATTTAGAGTGATACTTGGGGATTGTGTCTCTATTGAGAGTGATCCTTGGGGATTGTGTCACTATTTAGAGTGATCCTTGTGGATTGTGTCATTATTTAGAGTGATCCTTGGGGATTGTGTCAGTATTTAGAGTGATCCTTGGGTATTGTGTCACTATTTAGAGTGATCCTTGGGGATTGTGTCACGATTTAGAGTGATCCTTGGGGATTGTGTCACTATTTAGAGTGATACTTGGGAATTGTGTCACTATTTAGAGTGATCCTTGGGGATTGTGTAACTATTTGTAGAGATCCTTGGGGATTGTGTCACTATTTAGAGTGATCCTTGGGGATTGTGTCACTATTTAGAGTGATCCTTGGGGATTGTGTCACTATTTAGAGTGATCCTTTGGGATTGTGACACTATTTAGAGTGATCCTTGGGTATTGTGTCACTATTTAGAGTGATCCTTGTGGATTGTGTCACGATTTAGAGTGATCCTTGGGGATTGTGTTACTATTTAGAGTGATACTTGGGAATTGTGTCACTATTTGTAGAGATCCTTGGGGATTGTGTCACTATTTAGAGTGATCCTTGGGGATTGTGTCACTATTTAGAGTGATACTTGGGAATTGTGTCACTATTTAGAGTGATCCTTGGGGATTGTGTAACTATTTGTAGAGATCCTTGGGGATTGTGTCACTATTTAGAGTGATCCTTGGGGATTGTGTCACTATTTAGAGTGATCCTTGGGGATTGTGTCACTATTTAGAGTGATCCTTTGGGATTGTGACACTATTTAGAGTGATCCTTGGGTATTGTGTCACTATTTAGAGTGATCCTTGTGGATTGTGTCACGATTTAGAGTGATCCTTGGGGATTGTGTTACTATTTAGAGTGATACTTGGGAATTGTGTCACTATTTCGAGTGATCCTTGGTATTGTGTCACTATTTAGAGTGATCCTTGGGGATTGAGTCACAATTGAAAGTAATCCTAGGGAATTGTGTCACAACTTAGAGTGATCCTTGGGGACTGTGTCACTATTTAGAGTGATCCTTGGGGATTGTGTCACTATTTAGAGTGATACTTGGGAATTGTGTCACTATTTAGAGTGATCCTTGGGGATTGTGTAACTATTTGTAGAGATCCTTGGGGATTGTTTCACTATTTAGAGTGATCCTTGGGGATTGTGTCACTATTTAGAGTGATCCTTGGGTATTGTGTCACTATTTAGAGTGATCCTTTGGGATTGTGTCACTATTTAGAGTGATCCTTGGGTATTGTGTCACTATTTAGAGTGATCCTTGTGGATTGTGTCACGATTTAGAGTGATCCTTGGGAATTGTGTTACTATTTAGAGTGATACTTGGGAAATGTGTCACTATTTCGAGTGATCCTTGGGGATTGTGTCACTATTTAGGGTGATCCTTGGGGATTGAGTCACAATTGAGAGTAATCATTTGGAATTGTGTCACTATTTAGAGTGATCCTTGGGGATTGTGTCACTATTTAGTGTGATCCTTGTGGATTGTGTCACTATTTAGAGTGGTCCTTGGGGATTGTGTCACTATTTAGAGTGATCCTTGGGGATTGTGTTAGTACTTCGTGTGATCCATGGGGATTGTGTCACTATTTAGAGTGATCCTTGGGTATTGTGTCACTATTTAGAGTGATCCTTGGGCATAATGTTAGTATTTAGAGTGATCCTTGGGGATTGTGTCACTATTTAGATTGTTCCTTGGGATTGTGTCACTATTTAGAGTTATCCTTGGGGGATTGTGTCTCTATTGAGAGTGATCCTTCGGGATTGTGTAACTATTTAGAGTGATCCATGGGGATTGTGTCTCTATTGGGAGTGATCCTTGGGGATTGTGTCATTATTTAGTGTGATCCTTGGGGATTGTGTCACTCTTTAGAGTGATCCTTGGGGATTCTGTCACTATTTAGAGTGATCCTTTGGGATTGTGTCAATATTTAGAGTGATCCTTGGGTATTGTGTCACTATTTAGAGTGATCCTTGTGGGTTGTGTCATTATTTAGAGTGATCCTTGGGCATTGTGTCACTATTTAGAGTGTTCCTTGGGATTGTGTCACTATTTAGAGTTATCCTTGGGGGATTGTGTCTCTATTGAGAGTGATCCTTGGGGATTGCGTCACTATATTGAGTGGTCCTTGAGAATTGTGTCATTATATAGAGTGTCCTTGGGGATTGTATCACTATTTAGAGTGATCATTGTGGATTGTATCACTATTTAGAGTGATACTTGGGAATTGTGTCACTATTTCGAGTGATCCTTGGGGATTGTGTCACTATTTAGAGTGATCCTTGGGGATTGAGTCACAATTGAGAGTAATGCTTGGGAATTGTGTCACTATTTAGAGTGATCCTTGGGGATTGTGTCACTATTTAGAGTGATCCTTGTGGATTGTGTCACTATTTAGAGTGATCCTTGGGGATTGTGTCACTATTTAGAGTGATCCTTGGGGATTGTGTTAGTATTTCGTGTGATCCTTGGGGATTGTGTCACTATTTAGAGTGATCCTTGTGGATTGTGTCACTATTTAGATTGATCCTTGGGTATTGTGTCACTATTTAGAGTGATCCGTGGGCATTGTTTTAGTATTTAGAGTGATCCTTGGGGATTGTGTCACTATTTAGAGTGTCCCTTGGGATTGTGTCACTATTTAGAGTTATCCTTGGGGGATTGTGTCTCTATTGAGAGTGATCCTTGGGGATTGTGTCACTATTTAGAGTGATCCTTGGGGATTGTGTCTCTATTGAGAGTGATCCTTGGGGATTGTGTCATTATTTAGAGTGATCCTTTGGGATTGTGTCACTATTTAGAGTGATCCGAGGGGATTGTGTCACTATTTAGAATGATCCTTTGGGATTGTGTCACTATTTAGAGTAGTCCTTGGGGGATTGTGTCTCTATTGAGAGTGATCCTTGGGGATTGTGTCACTACATTGAGTGATCCTTGGGAATTGTTTCATTATTTAGAGTGTCCTTGGGGATTGTATCACTATTTAGAGTGATGCTTGGGGATTGTGTCTCTATTGAGAGTAATCCTTGGGGATTGTGTCACTATTTAGAGTGATCCTTGTGGATTGTGTCATTATTTAGAGTGATCCTTGGCGATTGTGTCAGTATTTAGAGTGATCCCTGGGTATTCTGTCACTATTTAGAGTGATCCTTGGGAATTGTGTCACGATTTAGAGTGATTCTTGGGGATTGTGTCACTATTTAGAGTGATACTTGGGAATTGTGTCACTATTTCGAGTGATCCTTGGGGATTGTGTCACTATTTAGAGTGATCCTTGGGGATTGAGTCACAATTGAGAGTAATCCTTGGGAATTGTGTCACTATTTAGAGTGATCCTTGGGGATTGTGTCACTATTTAGAGTGATCCTTGGGGATAGTGTCTCTATTGAGAGTGATCCTTGGGGATTGTGTCACTATTTAGAGTGATCCTTGTGGATTGTGTCATTATTTAGAGTGATCCTTGGTGATTGTGTCAGTATTTAGAGTGATCCTTGTGTATTGTGTCACTATTTAGAGTGATCCTTGTGGATTGTGTCACGATTTAGAGTGATCCTTGGGGATTGTGTTACTATTTAGAGTGATACTTGGGAATTGTGTCACAATTGAGAGTTATCCTTGGGAATTGTGTCACTATTTAGAGTGATCCTTGGGGACTGTGCCACTATTTAGAGTGATCCTTGGGGATTGTGTCACTATTTAGAGTGATCCTTGGGGATTGTGTCACTATTTAGAGTGATCCTTGGGGATTGTGTCACGATTCAGAGTGATCCTTGAGGATTGTGTCACTATTTAGAGTGATACTTGGGAATTGTGTTACTATTTCGAGTGATCCTTGGGGATTGTGTCACTATTTAGAGTGATCCTTGGGGATTGAGTCACAATTGAGAGTAATCCTTTGGAATTGTGTCACTATTTAGAGTGATCCTTGGGGATTGTGTCACTATTTAGAGTGATCCTTGGGGATTGTGTTAGTATTTCGTGTGATCCATGGGGATTGTGTCACTATTTAGAGTGATCCTTGGGTATTGTGTCACTATTTAGAGTGATCCTTGGGCATTGTGTTAGTATTTAGAGTGATCCTTGGGGATTGTGTCACTATTTAGAGTGTTCCTTGGGATTGTGTCACTATTTAGAGTTATCCTTGGGGGATTGTGTCTCTATTGAGAGTGATCCTTGGGGATTGTGTCACTATTTAGAGTGATCCTTGGGTATTGTGTCTCTATTGGGAGTGATCCTTGGGGATTGTGTCATTATTTAGAGTGATCCTTGGGGATTGTGTCACTCTTTAGAGTGATCCTTGGGGATTGTGTCACTATTTAGAGTGATCCTTTGGGATTGTGTCTCTATTTAGAGTGTTCCTTGGGATTGTGTCACTATTTAGAGTTATCCTTGGGGGATTGTGTCTCTATTGAGAGTGATCCTTGGGGATTGCGTCACTATATTGAGTGGTCCTTAGGAATTGTGTCATTATATAGAGTGTCCTTGGGGATTGTATCACTATTTAGAGTGATCCTTGTGGATTGTATCACTATTTAGAGTGATCCTTGGGGATTGTGTCACTATTTAGAGTGATACTTGGGGATTGTGTCTCTATTGAGAGTGATCCTTGGGGATTGTGTCACTATTTAGAGTGATCCTTGTGGATTGTGTCATTATTTAGAGTGATCCTTGGGGATTGTGTCAGTATTTAGAGTGATCCTTGGGTATTGTGTCACTATTTAGAGTGATCCTTGGGGATTGTGTCACGATTTAGAGTGATCCTTGGGGATTGTGTCACTATTTAGAGTGATACTTGGGAATTGTGTCACTATTTAGAGTGATCCTTGGGGATTGTGTAACTATTTGTAGAGATCCTTGGGGATTGTGTCACTATTTAGAGTGATCCTTGGGGATTGTGTCACTATTTAGAGTGATCCTTGGGGATTGTGTCACTATTTAGAGTGATCCTTTGGGATTGTGACACTATTTAGAGTGATCCTTGGGTATTGTGTCACTATTTAGAGTGATCCTTGTGGATTGTGTCACGATTTAGAGTGATCCTTGGGGATTGTGTTACTATTTAGAGTGATACTTGGGAATTGTGTCACTATTTGTAGAGATCCTTGGGGATTGTGTCACTATTTAGAGTGATCCTTGGGGATTGTGTCACTATTTAGAGTGATACTTGGGAATTGTGTCACTATTTAGAGTGATCCTTGGGGATTGTGTAACTATTTGTAGAGATCCTTGGGGATTGTGTCACTATTTAGAGTGATCCTTGGGGATTGTGTCACTATTTAGAGTGATCCTTGGGGATTGTGTCACTATTTAGAGTGATCCTTTGGGATTGTGACACTATTTAGAGTGATCCTTGGGTATTGTGTCACTATTTAGAGTGATCCTTGTGGATTGTGTCACGATTTAGAGTGATCCTTGGGGATTGTGTTACTATTTAGAGTGATACTTGGGAATTGTGTCACTATTTCGAGTGATCCTTGGTATTGTGTCACTATTTAGAGTGATCCTTGGGGATTGAGTCACAATTGAAAGTAATCCTAGGGAATTGTGTCACTACTTAGAGTGATCCTTGGGGACTGTGTCACTATTTAGAGTGATCCTTGGGGATTGTGTCACTATTTAGAGTGATACTTGGGAATTGTGTCACTATTTAGAGTGATCCTTGGGGATTGTGTAACTATTTGTAGAGATCCTTGGGGATTGTTTCACTATTTAGAGTGATCCTTGGGGATTGTGTCACTATTTAGAGTGATCCTTGGGTATTGTGTCACTATTTAGAGTGATCCTTTGGGATTGTGTCACTATTTAGAGTGATCCTTGGGTATTGTGTCACTATTTAGAGTGATCCTTGTGGATTGTGTCACGATTTAGAGTGGTCCTTGGGAATTGTGTTACTATTTAGAGTGATACTTGGGAATTGTGTCACTATTTCGAGTGATCCTTGGGGATTGTGTCACTATTTAGGGTGATCCTTGGGGATTGAGTCACAATTGAGAGTAATCATTTGGAATTGTGTCACTATTTAGAGTGATCCTTGGGGATTGTGTCACTATTTAGTGTGATCCTTGTGGATTGTGTCACTATTTAGAGTGGTCCTTGGGGATTGTGTCACTATTTAGAGTGATCCTTGGGGATTGTGTTAGTACTTCGTGTGATCCATGGGGATTGTGTCACTATTTAGAGTGATCCTTGGGTATTGTGTCACTATTTAGAGTGATCCTTGGGCATAATGTTAGTATTTAGAGTGATCCTTGGGGATTGTGTCACTATTTAGATTGTTCCTTGGGATTGTGTCACTATTTAGAGTTATCCTTGGGGGATTGTGTCTCTATTGAGAGTGATCCTTCGGGATTGTGTAACTATTTAGAGTGATCCATGGGGATTGTGTCTCTATTGGGAGTGATCCTTGGGGATTGTGTCATTATTTAGTGTGATCCTTGGGGATTGTGTCACTCTTTAGAGTGATCCTTGGGGATTCTGTCACTATTTAGAGTGATCCTTTGGGATTGTGTCAATATTTAGAGTGATCCTTGGGTATTGTGTCACTATTTAGAGTGATCCTTGTGGGTTGTGTCATTATTTAGAGTGATCCTTGGGCATTGTGTCACTATTTAGAGTGTTCCTTGGGATTGTGTCACTATTTAGAGTTATCCTTGGGGGATTGTGTCTCTATTGAGAGTGATCCTTGGGGATTGCGTCACTATATTGAGTGGTCCTTGGGAATTGTGTCATTATATAGAGTGTCCTTGGGGATTGTATCACTATTTAGAGTGATCCTTGTGGATTGTATCACTATTTAGAGTGATCCTTGGGGATTGTGTCACTATTTAGAGTGATCCTTGGGGATTGTGTCTCTATTGAGAGTGATCCTTGGGGATTGTGTCACTATTTAGAGTGATCCTTGTGGATTGTGTCATTATTTAGAGTGATCCTTGGGGATTGTGTCAGTATTTAGAGTGATCCTTGGGTATTGTGTCACTATTTCGAGTGATCCTTGGGGATTGTGTCACTATTTAGAGTGATCCTTGGGGATTGAGTCACAATTGAGAGTAATCCTTGGGAATTGTGTCACTATTTAGTGTGATCCTTGGGGATTGTGTCACTATTTAGAGTGATCCTTGGGGATTGTGTCACTATTTAGAGTGATCCTTGGGGTTTGTGTCATTATTTAGAGTGATCCTTGGGGATTGTGTCACTATTTAGAGTGATCCTTGGGGATTGTGCCACTATTTAGAGTGATCCTTGGGGATTGTGTCACGATTTAGAGTGATCCTTTGGGTTTGTGTCACTATTTAAAGTGATCCTCGTGGATTGTGTCACTATTTAGAGTGATCCTTGGGGATTGTGTAACTATTTGTAGAGATCCTTGGTGATTGTGTCACTATTTAGAGTGATCCTTGGGGATTGTGTCACTATTTAGAGTGATCCTTGGGGATTGTGTCATTATTTAGAGTGATCCTTGGGGATTGTGTCACTATTTAGAGTGATCCTTGGGGATTGTGTCACGATTTAGAGTGTTCCTTGGGATTGTGTCACTATTTAGAGTTATCCTTGTGGGGTTGTGTCTCTATTGAGAGTGATCCTTGGGGATTGTGTCACTATATTGAGTGATCCTTGGGAATTGTTTCATTATTTTTAGTGTCCTTGGGGATTGTATCACTATTTAGAGTGATCCTTGTGGATTGTATCACTATTTAGAGTGATCCTTGGGGATTGTGTCACTATTTAGAGTGATCCTTGGGGATTGTGTCTCTATTGAGATTGATCCTTGGGGATTGTGTCACTATTTAGAGTGATCCTTGTGGATTGTGTCATGATTTAGAGTGATCCTTGGGGATTGTGTCAGTATTTAGAGTTATACTTGGGTATTGTGTCACGATTTAGAGTGATCCTTGGGGATTGTGTCACTATTTAGAGTGATCCTTGGGGATTGTGTCACTATTTAGAGTGATCCTTGGGGATTGAGTCACAATTGAAAGTAATCCTTGGGAATTGTGTCACTATTTAGAGTGATCCTTGGGGACTGTGTCACTATTTAGAGTGATCCTTGGGGATTGTGTCACTATTTAGAGGGATCCTTGGGGATTGTGTCACTATTTAGAGTGATCCTTGGGGATTGTGTCACGATTTAGAGTGATCCTTGGGGATTGTGTCACTATTTAGAGTGATACTTGGGAATTGTGTCACTATTTCGAGTGATCATTGGGGATTGTATCACTATTTAGAGTGATCCTTGGGGATTGAGTCACAATTGAGAGTAATGCTTGGGAATTGTGTCACTATTTAGAGTGATCCTTGGGGATTGTGTCACTATTTAGAGTGATCCTTGTGGATTGTGTCACTATTTAGAGTGATCCTTGGGGATTGTGTCACTATTTAGAGTGATCCTTGGGGATTGTGTTAGTATTTCTTGTGATCCTTGGGGATTGTGTCACTATTTAGAGTGATCCTTGTGGATTGTGTCACTATTTAGATTGATCCTTGGGTATTGTGTCACTATTTAGAGTGATCCTTGGGCATTGTTTTAGTATTTAGAGTGATCCTTGGGGATTGTGTCACTATTTAGAGTGTCCCTTGGGATTGTGTCACTATTTAGAGTTATCCTTGGGGGATTGTGTCTCTATTGAGAGTGATTCTTGGGGATTGTGTCACTATTGAGAGTGATCCTTGGGGATTGTGTCATTATTTAGAGTGATCCTTTGGGATTGTGTCACTATTTAGAGTGATCCTTGGGGATTGTGTCACTATTTAGAGTGATCCTTGGGGATTGTGTCACTATTTCGAGTGATCCTTGGGGATTGTGTCACTATTTAGAGTGATCCTTGGGGATTGTGTCACTACATTGAGTGATCCTTGGGAATTGTTTCATTATTTAGAGTGTCCTTGGGGATTGTATCACGATTTAGAGTGATCCTTGTGAATTGTATCACTATTTAGAGTGATGCTTGGGGATTGTGTCTCTATTGAGAGTAATCCTTGGGGATTGTGTCACTATTTAGAGTGATCCTTGTGGATTGTGTCATTATTTAGAGTGATCCTTGGCGATTGTGTCAGTATTTAGAGTGATCCCTGGGTATTCTGTCACTATTTAGAGTGATCCTTGGGAATTGTGTCACGATTTAGAGTGATTCTTGGGGATTGTGTCACTATTTAGAGTGATACTTGGGAATTGTGTCACTATTTCGAGTGATCCTTGGGGATTGTGTCACTATTTAGAGTGATCCTTGGGGATTGAGTCACAATTGAGAGTAATCCTTGGGAATTGTGTCACTATTTAGAGTGATCCTTGGGGATTGTGTCACTATTTAGAGTGATCCTTGGGGATAGTGTCTCTATTGAGAGTGATCCTTGGGGATTGTGTCACTATTTAGAGTGATCCTTGTGGATTGTGTCATTATTTAGAGTGATCCTTGGTGATTGTGTCAGTATTTAGAGTGATCCTTGTGTATTGTGTCACTATTTAGAGTGATCCTTGTGGATTGTGTCACGATTTAGAGTGATCCTTGGGGATTGTGTTACTATTTAGAGTGATACTTGGGAATTGTGTCACAATTGAGAGTTATCCTTGGGAATTGTGTCACTATTTAGAGTGATCCTTGGGGACTGTGCCACTATTTAGAGTGATCCTTGGGGATTGTGTCACTATTTAGAGTGATCCTTGGGGATTGTGTCACTATTTAGAGTGATCCTTGGGGATTGTGTCACGATTCAGAGTGATCCTTGGGGATTGTGTCACTATTTAGAGTGATACTTGGGAATTGTGTCACTATTTCGAGTGATCCTTGGGGATTGTGTCACTATTTAGAGTGATCCTTGGGGATTGAGTCACAATTGAGAGTAATCCTTTGGAATTGTGTCACTATTTAGAGTGATCCTTGGGGATTGTGTCACTATTTAGAGTGATCCTTGGGGATTGTGTTAGTATTTCGTGTGATCCATGGGGATTGTGTCACTATTTAGAGTGATCCTTGGGTATTGTGTCACTATTTAGAGTGATCCTTGGGCATTGTGTTAGTATTTAGAGTGATCCTTGGGGATTGTGTCACTATTTAGAGTGTTCCTTGGGATTGTGTCACTATTTAGAGTTATCCTTGGGGGATTGTGTCTCTATTGAGAGTGATCCTTGGGGATTGTGTCACTATTTAGAGTGATCCTTGGGTATTGTGTCTCTATTGGGAGTGATCCTTGGGGATTGTGTCATTATTTAGAGTGATCCTTGGGGATTGTGTCACTCTTTAGAGTGATCCTTGGGGATTGTGTCACTATTTAGAGTGATCCTTTGGGATTGTGTCTCTATTTAGAGTGTTCCTTGGGATTGTGTCACTATTTAGAGTTATCCTTGGGGGATTGTGTCTCTATTGAGAGTGATCCTTGGGGATTGCGTCACTATATTGAGTGGTCCTTGGGAATTGTGTCATTATATAGAGTGTCCTTGGGGATTGTATCACTATTTAGAGTGATCCTTGTGGATTGTATCACTATTTAGAGTGATCCTTGGGGATTGTGTCACTATTTAGAGTGATACTTGGGGATTGTGTCTCTATTGAGAGTGATCCTTGGGGATTGTGTCACTATTTAGAGTGATCCTTGTGGATTGTGTCATTATTTAGAGTGATCCTTGGGGATTGTGTCAGTATTTAGAGTGATCCTTGGGTATTGTGTCACTATTTAGAGTGATCCTTGGGGATTGTGTCACGATTTAGAGTGATCCTTGGGGATTGTGTCACTATTTAGAGTGATACTTGGGAATTGTGTCACTATTTAGAGTGATCCTTGGGGATTGTGTAACTATTTGTAGAGATCCTTGGGGATTGTGTCACTATTTAGAATGATCCTTGGGGATTGTGTCACTATTTAGAGTGATCCTTGGGGATTGTGTCACTATTTAGAGTGATCCTTTGGGATTGTGACACTATTTAGAGTGATCCTTGGGTATTGTGTCACTATTTAGAGTGATCCTTGTGGATTGTGTCACGATTTAGAGTGATCCTTGGGGATTGTGTTACTATTTAGAGTGATACTTGGGAATTGTGTCACTATTTGTAGAGATCCTTGGGGATTGTGTCACTATTTAGAGTGATCCTTGGGGATTGTGTCACTATTTAGAGTGATACTTGGGAATTGTGTCACTATTTAGAGTGATCCTTGGGGATTGTGTAACTATTTGTAGAGATCCTTGGGGATTGTGTCACTATTTAGAGTGATCCTTGGGGATTGTGTCACTATTTAGAGTGATCCTTGGGGATTGTGTCACTATTTAGAGTGATCCTTTGGGATTGTGACACTATTTAGAGTGATCCTTGGGTATTGTGTCACTATTTAGAGTGATCCTTGTGGATTGTGTCACGATTTAGAGTGATCCTTGGGGATTGTGTTACTATTTAGAGTGATACTTGGGAATTGTGTCACTATTTCGAGTGATCCTTGGTATTGTGTCACTATTTAGAGTGATCCTTGGGGATTGAGTCACAATTGAAAGTAATCCTAGGGAATTGTGTCACTACTTAGAGTGATCCTTGGGGACTGTGTCACTATTTAGAGTGATCCTTGGGGATTGTGTCACTATTTAGAGTGATACTTGGGAATTGTGTCACTATTTAGAGTGATCCTTGGGGATTGTGTAACTATTTGTAGAGATCCTTGGGGATCGTTTCACTATTTAGAGTGATCCTTGGGGATTGTGTCACTATTTAGAGTGATCCTTGGGTATTGTGTCACTATTTAGAGTGATCCTTTGGGATTGTGTCACTATTTAGAGTGATCCTTGGGTATTGTGTCACTATTTAGAGTGATCCTTGTGGATTGTGTCACGATTTAGAGTGATCCTTGGGAATTGTGTTACTATTTAGAGTGATACTTGGGAATTGTGTCACTATTTCGAGTGATCCTTGGGGATTGTGTCACTATTTAGGGTGATCCTTGGGGATTGAGTCACAATTGAGAGTAATCATTTGGAATTGTGTCACTATTTAGAGTGATCCTTGGGGATTGTGTCACTATTTAGTGTGATCCTTGTGGATTGTGTCACTATTTAGAGTGGTCCTTGGGGATTGTGTCACTATTTAGAGTGATCCTTGGGGATTGTGTTAGTACTTCGTGTGATCCATGGGGATTGTGTCACTATTTAGAGTGATCCTTGGGTATTGTGTCACTATTTAGAGTGATCCTTGGGCATAATGTTAGTATTTAGAGTGATCCTTGGGGATTGTGTCACTATTTAGATTGTTCCTTGGGATTGTGTCACTATTTAGAGTTATCCTTGGGGGATTGTGTCTCTATTGAGAGTGATCCTTCGGGATTGTGTAACTATTTAGAGTGATCCATGGGGATTGTGTCTCTATTGGGAGTGATCCTTGGGGATTGTGTCATTATTTAGTGTGATCCTTGGGGATTGTGTTCCTCTTTAGAGTGATCCTTGGGGATTCTGTCACTATTTAGAGTGATCCTTTGGGATTGTGTCAATATTTAGAGTGATCCTTGGGTATTGTGTCACTATTTAGAGTGATCCTTGTGGGTTGTGTCATTATTTAGAGTGATCCTTGGGCATTGTGTCACTATTTAGAGTGTTCCTTGGGATTGTGTCACTATTTAGAGTTATCCTTGGGGGATTGTGTCTCTATTGAGAGTGATCCTTGGGGATTGCGTCACTATATTGAGTGGTCCTTGGGAATTGTGTCATTATATAGAGTGTCCTTGGGGATTGTATCACTATTTAGAGTGATCCTTGTGGATTGTATCACTATTTAGAGTGATCCTTGGGGATTGTGTCACTATTTAGAGTGATCCTTGGGGATTGTGTCTCTATTGAGAGTGATCCTTGGGGATTGTGTCACTATTTAGAGTGATCCTTGTGGATTGTGTCATTATTTAGAGTGATCCTTGGGGATTGTGTCAGTATTTAGAGTGATCCTTGGGTATTGTGTCACTATTTCGAGTGATCCTTGGGGATTGTGTCACTATTTAGAGTGATCCTTGGGGATTGAGTCACAATTGAGAGTAATCCTTGGGAATTGTGTCACTATTTAGTGTGATCCTTGGGGATTGTGTCACTATTTAGAGTGATCCTTGGGGATTGTGTCACTATTTAGAGTGATCCTTGGGGTTTGTGTCATTATTTAGAGTGATCCTTGGGGATTGTGTCACTATTTAGAGTGATCCTTGGGGATTGTGCCACTATTTAGAGTGATCCTTGGGGATTGTGTCACGATTTAGAGTGATCCTTTGGGTTTGTGTCACTATTTAAAGTGATCCTCGTGGATTGTGTCACTATTTAGAGTGATCCTTGGGGATTGTGTAACTATTTGTAGAGATCCTTGGTGATTGTGTCACTATTTAGAGTGATCCTTGGGGATTGTGTCACTATTTAGAGTGATCCTTGGGGATTGTGTCATTATTTAGAGTGATCCTTGGGGATTGTGTCACTATTTGGCTAAGGCTACTGGTGAGACTTTAAACTAGAAAGGTTGGGGGGAGGGAATCGAAATGAGGGGACTGAGAGCGAGGAGGTTAGCTCGCAAATAGATAAGGAATGTAGACAGGGTAAGAGGGAGGTTAGACGAGTGAGGGAGAAGGGAAGTGCTCAGGCTGAAGGTCTGAGATGTGTCTATTTTAATGCCAGGAGTGTAGTGAATAAAGTGGATGAGCTTGGAGCGTGGATTGCTGCTTCGAATTGTGATGTGGTGGCCATTACGGAGACTTGGATGTCTCAGGGACAGGACTGGGTGCTTCAGGTGCCGGGTTTTAGATGTTTCAGGAAGGACAGGGAGGGAGGCAAGAGAGGGGGGGGAGTGGCACTGTTGATCAGGGATAGTGTCACGGCTGTAGAGAAGGTGGACGCCGTGGAGGGACTGACTACGGAATCTCTGTGGGTGGAGGTTAGGAACAGGAAGGGGTCGGTAACTTTGCTGGGTGTTTTCTATAGGCCGCCCAATAGTAACAGAGATGTTGAGGAGCAGATGGGGAAACAGATCCTGGAGAGATGTAGGAATAACAGAGTTGTCGTGATGGGAGATTTTAATTTCCCAAACATAGATTGGAATATCCCTAGGGCTAGGGGTTTGGATGGAGAGGAGTTTGTTAGGTGTGTCCAGGAGAGTTTCCTGACACAGTATGTGGATAAGCCTACTAGAGGAGAGGCTGTTCTTGATCTGGTGCTGGCTAATGAACCTGGACAGGTGGAGGATCTCTTGGTGGGTGAGCATCTTGGGGATAGCGATCATAATTCTATCTCCTTCACGATAGCATTGGAAAGAGATAGGATCAGGCAGGCTAGGAAAGTGTTTCTCTGGAGTAAAGGGAAATACAGTGTCATCAGGGAGGAAATTAGACGGGTAAATTGGAAGGAGGCATTCTTGGGGAAAAGTACCGAAGGAAAGTGGAGGATTTTCAAGGAATGTTTGTCTGGAGCTCTGCATGACAACGTTCCGATGAGACAGGGGGGTGTTGGTAGGGTACGGGAACCGTGGTGCACGAAGGTTGTGATGAACCTGGTGAATAAGAAAAGAGAGGCGTACAGAAGGTTCAGAGAGCTAGGAGGTGTTAAGGATTTAGAGGAGTATACGCGATGTAGGAAGGAGCTTAAGAAGGAAATTAGGAGAGCGAGAAGGGGTCATGAGAAGACCTTGGCGGGTAAGATTAAGGAGAATCCCAAGGCTTTCTACAAATATGTCAAGAGTAAAAGGATGAGATGTGAAGGCATAGGACCCTTAAAAGGTGAAGGGGGAAAAGTTTGTGCGGAACCGTTAGAAATGGCGGAGCTGCTTAATGAATACTTTACCTCGGTATTCACGGTGGAAAGGGATCTGGGTGGTTGTACTGCTGGATTGCGGAGGACAGAAAGGATCGAGCATGTGGACATAAAGAAAGAGGATGTGTTGGAACTATTGAATGGCATCAAGGTTGGTAAGTCGCCGGGACCGGATGGGATGTACCCCAGGTTACTGTGGGAGGTGAGGGAGGAGATTGCGGAGCCTTTGGCGATGATCTTTGCATCGTCGATGGAGACGGGAGAGGTTCCGGAGGATTGGAGGATTGCGGATGTGGTCCCTATATTCAAGAAAGGGAACAGGGACAGCCCGGGAAATTACCGACCGGTGAGTCTAACCTCAGTGGTTGGTAAGTTGATGGAGAGGATCCTGAGAGACAGGATTTATGATCATCTAGAGAAGTTTAGTATGATCAAAAGTAGTCAGCACGGCTTTGTCAGGGGCAGGTCGTGCCTTACGAGCCTGGTTGAGTTCTTTGAAAATGTGACCAAGCACATTGACGAAGGAAGAGCGGTGGATGTGGTCTATATGGACTTCAGCAAAGCGTTCGATAAGGTCCCCCATGCAAGACTTCTTGAGAAAGTGAGAGGGCATGGGATCCAAGGGGCTGTTGCCTTGTGGATCCAGAACTGGCTTGCCTGCAGAAGGCAGAGAGTGGCTGTGGAGGGGTCTTTCTCTGCATGGAGGTCAGTGACCAGTGGAGTGCCCCAGGGATCTGTTCTGGGACCCTTGCTGTTTGTCATTTTCATAAATGACCTGGATGAGGAAGTGGAGGGATGGGTTGGTAAGTTTGCTGACGACACCAAGGTAGGTGGTGTTGTGGATAGTTTGGAGGGATGTCAGAAGTTGCAGCGAGACATAGATAGAATGCAAGACTGGGCGGAGAAGTGGCAGATGGACTTCAACCCGGATAAGTGTGTGGTGATCCATTTTGGCAGATCCAATGGGATGGAGCAGCAGTATAAAATGAAGGGTACCATTCTTAGCAGTGTAGAGGATCAGAAGGACCTTGGGGTCCGGGTCCATAGGACTCTTAAATCGGCCTCGCAGGTGGAGGATGCGGTCAAGAAGGCGTATGGCGTACTAGCCTTCATTAATCGAGGGATTGAGTTTAGGAGTCGGGAGATAATGCTGCAGCTTTATAGGACCCTGGTTAGACCCCACTTGGAGTACTGCGCGCAGTTCTGGTCACCTCATTACAGGAAAGATGTTGAAGCCATTGAAAGGGTGCAGAGGAGATTTACAAGGATGTTGCCTGGATTGGGGGGCATGCCTTATGAGGATAGGTTGAGGGAGCTTGGTCTCTTCTCCCTGGAGAGACGAAGGATGAGAGGTGACCTGATAGAGGTTTACAAGATGTTGAGGGGTCTGGATAGGGTGGACTCTCAGAGGCTATTTCCAAGGGCTGAAATGGTTGCTACGAGAGGACACAGGTTTAAGGTGCTGGGGGGTAGGTACAGGGGGGATGTCAGGGGTAAGTTTTTCACTCAGAGGGTGGTGGGTGAGTGGAATCGGCTGACGTCGGTGGTGGTGGAGGCAAACTCGTTGGGGTCTTTTAAGAGACTTCTGGATGAGTACATGGGATTTAATGGGATTGAGGGCTATAGATAGGCCTAGAGGTGGGGATGTGATCGGCGCAACTTGTGGGCCGAAGGGCCTGTTTGTGCTGTGACTTTCTATGTTCTATGTTCTATTTAGAGTGATCCTTGGGGATTGTGTCACGATTTAGAGTGTTCCTTGGGATTGTGTCACTATTTAGAGTTATCCTTGTGGGGTTGTGTCTCTATTGAGAGTGATCCTTGGGGATTGTGTCACTATATTGAGTGATCCTTGGGAATTGTTTCATTATTTTTAGTGTCCTTGGGGATTGTATCACTATTTAGAGTGATCCTTGTGGATTGTATCACTATTTAGAGTGATCCTTGGGGATTGTGTCACTATTTAGAGTGATCCTTGGGGATTGTGTCTCTATTGAGATTGATCCTTGGGGATTGTGTCACTATTTAGAGTGATCCTTGTGGATTGTGTCATGATTTAGAGTGATCCTTGGGGATTGTGTCAGTATTTAGAGTTATACTTGGGTATTGTGTCACTATTTAGAGTGATCCTTGGGGATTGTGTCACGATTTAGAGTGATCCTTGGGGATTGTGTCACTATTTAGAGTGATCCTTGGGGATTGTGTCACTATTTAGAGTGATCCTTGGGGATTGAGTCACAATTGAAAGTAATCCTTGGGAATTGTGTCACTATTTAGAGTGATCCTTGGGGACTGTGTCACTATTTAGAGTGATCCTTGGGGATTGTGTCACTATTTAGAGTGATCCTTGGGGATTGTGTCACTATTTAGAGTGATCCTTGGGGATTGTGTCACGATTTAGAGTGATCCTTGGGGATTGTGTCACTATTTAGAGTGATACTTGGGAATTGTGTCACTATTTCGAGTGATCCTTGGGGATTGTGTCACTATTTAGAGTGATCCTTGGGGATTGAGTCACAATTGAGAGTAATGCTTGGGAATTGTGTCACTATTTAGAGTGATCCTTGGGGATTGTGTCACTATTTAGAGTGATCCTTGTGGATTGTGTCACTATTTAGAGTGATCCTTGGGGATTGTGTCACTATTTAGAGTGATCCTTGGGGATTGTGTTAGTATTTCGTGTGATCCTTGGGGATTGTGTCACTATTTAGAGTGATCCTTGTGGATTGTGTCACTATTTAGATTGATCCTTGGGTATTGTGTCACTATTTAGAGTGATCCTTGGGCATTGTTTTAGTATTTAGAGTGATCCTTGGGGATTGTGTCACTATTTAGAGTGTCCCTTGGGATTGTGTCACTATTTAGAGTTATCCTTGGGGGATTGTGTCTCTATTGAGAGTGATTCTTGGGGATTGTGTCACTATTGAGAGTGATCCTTGGGGATTGTGTCATTATTTAGAGTGATCCTTTGGGATTGTGTCACTATTTAGAGTGATCCTTGGGGATTGTGTCACTATTTAGAGTGATCCTTGGGGATTGTGTCACTATTTCGAGTGATCCTTGGGGATTGTGTCACTATTTAGAGTGATCCTTGGGGATTGTGTCACTACATTGAGTGATCCTTGGGAATTGTTTCATTATTTAGAGTGTCCTTGGGGATTGTATCACGATTTAGAGTGATCCTTGTGAATTGTATCACTATTTAGAGTGATGCTTGGGGATTGTGTCTCTATTGAGAGTAATCCTTGGGGATTGTGTCACTATTTAGAGTGATCCTTGTGGATTGTGTCATTATTTAGAGTGATCCTTGGCGATTGTGTCAGTATTTAGAGTGATCCCTGGGTATTCTGTCACTATTTAGAGTGATCCTTGGGAATTGTGTCACGATTTAGAGTGATTCTTGGGGATTGTGTCACTATTTAGAGTGATACTTGGGAATTGTATCACTATTTCGAGTGATCCTTGGGGATTGTGTCACTATTTAGAGTGATCCTTGGGGATTGAGTCACAATTGAGAGTAATCCTTGGGAATTGTGTCACTATTTAGAGTGATCCTTGGGGATTGTGTCACTATTTAGAGTGATCCTTGGGGATAGTGTCTCTATTGAGAGTGATCCTTGGGGATTGTGTCACTATTTAGAGTGATCCTTGTGGATTGTGTCATTATTTAGAGTGATCCTTGGTGATTGTGTCAGTATTTAGAGTGATCCTTGTGTATTGTGTCACTATTTAGAGTGATCCTTGTGGATTGTGTCACGATTTAGAGTGATCCTTGGGGATTGTGTTACTATTTAGAGTGATACTTGGGAATTGTGTCACAATTGAGAGTTATCCTTGGGAATTGTGTCACTATTTAGAGTGATCCTTGGGGACTGTGCCACTATTTAGAGTGATCCTTGGGGATTGTGTCACTATTTAGAGTGATCCTTGGGGATTGTGTCACTATTTAGAGTGATCCTTGGGGATTGTGTCACGATTCAGAGTGATCCTTGGGGATTGTGTCACTATTTAGAGTGATACTTGGGAATTGTGTCACTATTTCGAGTGATCCTTGGGGATTGTGTCACTATTTAGTGTGATCCTTGTGGATTGTGTCACTATTTAGAGTGGTCCTTGGGGATTGTGTCACTATTTAGTGTGATCCTTGTGGATTGTGTCACTATTTAGAGTGGTCCTTGGGGATTGTGTCACTATTTAGAGTGATCCTTGGGGATTGTGTTAGTACTTCGTGTGATCCATGGGGATTGTGTCACTATTTAGAGTGATCCTTGGGTATTGTGTCACTATTTAGAGTGATCCTTGGGCATAATGTTAGTATTTAGAGTGATCCTTGGGGATTGTGTCACTATTTAGATTGTTCCTTGGGATTGTGTCACTATTTAGAGTTATCCTTGGGGGATTGTGTCTCTATTGAGAGTGATCCTTCGGGATTGTGTAACTATTTAGAGTGATCCATGGGGATTGTGTCTCTATTGGGAGTGATCCTTGGGGATTGTGTCATTATTTAGTGTGATCCTTGGGGATTGTGTCACTCTTTAGAGTGATCCTTGGGGATTCTGTCACTATTTAGAGTGATCCTTTGGGATTGTGTCAATATTTAGAGTGATCCTTGGGTATTGTGTCACTATTTAGAGTGATCCTTGGGGATTGTGTCACTATTTAGAGTGATCCTTGGGGTTTGTGTCATTATTTAGAGTGATCCTTGGGGATTGTGTCACTATTTAGAGTGATCCTTGGGGATTGTGCCACTATTTAGAGTGATCCTTGGGGATTGTGTCACGATTTAGAGTGATCCTTTGGGTTTGTGTCACTATTTAAAGTGATCCTCGTGGATTGTGTCACTATTTAGAGTGATCCTTGGGGATTGTGTAACTATTTGTAGAGATCCTTGGTGATTGTGTCACTATTTAGAGTGATCCTTGGGGATTGTGTCACTATTTAGAGTGATCCTTGGGGATTGTGTCATTATTTAGAGTGATCCTTGGGGATTGTGTCACTATTTAGAGTGATCCTTGGGGATTGTGTCACGATTTAGAGTGTTCCTTGGGATTGTGTCACTATTTAGAGTTATCCTTGTGGGGTTGTGTCTCTATTGAGAGTGATCCTTGGGGATTGTGTCACTATATTGAGTGATCCTTGGGAATTGTTTCATTATTTTTAGTGTCCTTGGGGATTGTATCACTATTTAGAGTGATCCTTGTGGATTGTATCACTATTTAGAGTGATCCTTGGGGATTGTGTCACTATTTAGAGTGATCCTTGGGGATTGTGTCTCTATTGAGATTGATCCTTGGGGATTGTGTCACTATTTAGAGTGATCCTTGTGGATTGTGTCATGATTTAGAGTGATCCTTGGGGATTGTGTCAGTATTTAGAGTTATACTTGGGTATTGTGTCACTATTTAGAGTGATCCTTGGGGATTGTGTCACGATTTAGAGTGATCCTTGGGGATTGTGTCACTATTTAGAGTGATCCTTGGGGATTGTGTCACTATTTAGAGTGATCCTTGGGGATTGAGTCACAATTGAAAGTAATCCTTGGGAATTGTGTCACTATTTAGAGTGATCCTTGGGGACTGTGTCACTATTTAGAGTGATCCTTGGGGATTGTGTCACTATTTAGAGTGATCCTTGGGGATTGTGTCACTATTTAGAGTGATCCTTGGGGATTGTGTCACGATTTAGAGTGATCCTTGGGGATTGTGTCACTATTTAGAGTGATACTTGGGAATTGTGTCACTATTTCGAGTGATCCTTGGGGATTGTGTCACTATTTAGAGTGATCCTTGGGGATTGAGTCACAATTGAGAGTAATGCTTGGGAATTGTGTCACTATTTAGAGTGATCCTTGGGGATTGTGTCACTATTTAGAGTGATCCTTGTGGATTGTGTCACTATTTAGAGTGATCCTTGGGGATTGTGTCACTATTTAGAGTGATCCTTGGGGATTGTGTTAGTATTTCGTGTGATCCTTGGGGATTGTGTCACTATTTAGAGTGATCCTTGTGGATTGTGTCACTATTTAGATTGATCCTTGGGTATTGTGTCACTATTTAGAGTGATCCTTGGGCATTGTTTTAGTATTTAGAGTGATCCTTGGGGATTGTGTCACTATTTAGAGTGTCCCTTGGGATTGTGTCACTATTTAGAGTTATCCTTGGGGGATTGTGTCTCTATTGAGAGTGATTCTTGGGGATTGTGTCACTATTGAGAGTGATCCTTGGGGATTGTGTCATTATTTAGAGTGATCCTTTGGGATTGTGTCACTATTTAGAGTGATCCTTGGGGATTGTGTCACTATTTAGAGTGATCCTTGGGGATTGTGTCACTATTTCGAGTGATCCTTGGGGATTGTGTCACTATTTAGAGTGATCCTTGGGGATTGTGTCACTACATTGAGTGATCCTTGGGAATTGTTTCATTATTTAGAGTGTCCTTGGGGATTGTATCACGATTTAGAGTGATCCTTGTGAATTGTATCACTATTTAGAGTGATGCTTGGGGATTGTGTCTCTATTGAGAGTAATCCTTGGGGATTGTGTCACTATTTAGAGTGATCCTTGTGGATTCTGTCATTATTTAGAGTGATCCTTGGCGATTGTGTCAGTATTTAGAGTGATCCTTGGGTATTCTGTCACTATTTGGAGTGATCCTTAGAACATAGAACATAGAACATTACAGCGCAGAACAGGCCCTTCGGCCCACGATGTTGCACCGACCAGTTAAAAAAAAAAACTGTGACCCTCCAACCTAAACCAATTTCTTTTTGTCCATGAACCTATCTACGGATCTCTTAAACGCCCCCAAACTAGGCGCATTTACTACTGATGCTGGCAGGGCATTCCAATCCCTCACCACCCTCTGGGTAAAGAACCTACCCCTGACATCGGTTCTATAACTACCCCCCCTCAATTTAAAGCCATGCCCCCTCGTGCTGGATTTCTCCATCAGAGGAAAAAGGCTATCACTATCCACCCTATCTAAACCTCTAATCATCTTATATGTTTCAATAAGATCCCCTCTTAGCCGCCGCCTTTCCAGCGAAAACAATCCCAAATCCCTCAGCCTCTCCTCATAGGATCTCCCCTCCATACCAGGCAACATCCTGGTAAACCTCCTCTGCACCCTCTCCAAAGCCTCCACATCCTTCCTGTAATGTGGGGACCAGAACTGCACACAGTACTCCAAGTGCGGCCGCACCAGAGTTGTGTACAGTTGCAACATAACGCTACGACTCCTAAATTCAATCCCCCTACCAATAAACGCCAAGACACCATATGCCTTCTTAACAACCTTATCTACTTGATTCCCAACTTTCAGGGATCTATGCACACATACACCTAGATCCCTCTGCTCCTCCACACTATTCAAAGTCCTCCTGTTAGCCCTATACTCAACACATCTGTTATTCCTACCAAAGTGAATTACCTCACACTTCTCCGCATTAAACTCCATCCGCCACCTCTCGGCCCAACTTTGCAACCTGTCTAAGTCTTCCTGCAAACTACGACACCCTTCCTCACTGTCTACCACACCACCGACTTTGGTGTCATCAGCAAATTTGCTAATCCACCCAACTATACCCTCATCCAGATCATTAATAAATATTAAAAACAGCAGTGGCCCCAAAACAGATCCCTGAGGTACACCACTTGTAACCGCACTCCATGATGAATATTTACTATCAACCACCACCCTCTGTTTCCTATCCGCTAGCCAATTCCTGATCCAATTTCCTAGATCACCCCCAATCCCATACATCTGCATTTTCTGCAGAAGCCTACCATGGTGAACCTTATCAACCTTGGGAATTGTGTCACAATTTAGAGTGATCCTTGGGGATTGTGTCACTATTTAGAGTGATACTTGGGAATTGTGTCACTATTTCGAGTGATCCTTGGGGATTGTGTCACTATTTAGAGTGATCCTTGGGGATTGAGTCACAATTGAGAGTAATCCTTGGGAATTGTGTCACTATTTAGAGTGATCCTTGGGGATTATGTCACTATTTAGAGTGATCCTTGGGGATTGTGTCTCTATTGAGAGTGATCCTTGGGGATTGTGTCACTATTTAGAGTGATCCTTGTGGATTGTGTCATTATTTAGAGTGATCCTTGGGGATTGTGTCAGTATTTAGAGTGATCCTTGGGTATTGTGTCACTATTTAGAGTGATCCTTGTGGATTGTGTCACGATTTAGAGTGATCCTTGGGGATTGTGTTACTATTTAGAGTGATACTTGGGAATTGTGTCACTATTTCGAGTGATCCTTGGTATTGTGTCACTATTTAGAGTGATCCTTGGGGATTGAGTCACAATTGAGAGTAATCCTTGGGAATTGTGTCACTATTTAGAGTGATCCTTGGGGACTGTGTCACTATTTAGAGTGATCCTTGGGGATTGTGTCACTATTTAGAGTGATCCTTGGGGATTGTGTCACTATTTAGAGTGATCCTTGGGGATTGTGTCACGATTCAGAGTGATCCTTGGGGATTGTGTCACTATTTAGAGTGATACTTGGGAATTGTGTCACTATTTCGAGTGATCCTTGGGGATTGTGTCACTATTTAGAGTGATCCTTGGGGATTGAGTCACAATTGAGAGTAATCCTTTGGAATTGTGTCACTATTTAGAGTGATCCTTGGGGATTGTGTCACTATTTAGTGTGATCCTTGTGGATTGTGTCACTATTTAGAGTGATCCTTGGGGATTGTGTCACTATTTAGAGTGATCCTTGGGGATTGTGTTAGTATTTCGTGTGATCCATGGGGATTGTGTCACTATTTAGAGTGATCCTTGGGTATAGTGTCACTATTTAGAGTGATCCTTGGGCATTGTGTTAGTATTTAGAGTGATCCTTGGGGATTGTGTCACTATTTAGAGTGTTCCTTGGGATTGTGTCACTATTTAGAGTTATCCTTGGGGGATTGTGTCACTATTTAGAGTGTTCCTTGGGATTGTGTCACTATTTAGAGTTATCCTTGGGGATTGTGTCTCTATTGGGAGTGATCCTTGGGGATTGTGTCATTATTTAGAGTGATCCTTGGGGATTGTGTCACTCTTTAGAGTGATCCTTGGGGATTGTGTCACTATTTAGAGTGATCCTTTGGGATTGTGTCACTATTTAGAGTGATCCTTGGGTAATCTGTCACTATTTAGAGTGATCCTTGGGGGTTGTGTCATTATTTAGAGTGATCCTTGGGGATTGTGTCACTATTTAGTGTGTTCCTTGGGATTGTGTCACTATTTAGAGTTATCCTTGGGGGATTGTGTCTCTATTGAGAGTGATCCTTGGGGATTGCGTCACTATATTGAGTGGTCCTTGGGAATTGTGTCATTATATAGAGTGTCCTTGGGGATTGTATCACTATTTAGAGTGATCCTTGTGGATTGTATCACTATTTAGAGTGATCCTTGGGGATTGTGTCACTATTTAGAGTGATCCTTGGGGATTGTGTCTCTATTGAGAGTGATCCTTGGGGATTGTGTCACTATTTAGAGAGATCCTTGTGGATTGTGTCATTATTGAGAGTGATCCTTGGGGATTGTGTCACTATTTAGAGTGATCCTTGTGGATTGTGTCACGATTTAGAGTGATCCTTGGGGATTGTGTTACTATTTAGAGTGATACTTGGGAATTGTGTCACTATTTCGAGTGATCCTTGGTATTGTGTCACTATTTAGAGTGATCCTTGGGGATTGAGTCACAATTGAGAGTAATCCTTGGGAATTATGTCACTATTTAGAGTGATCCTTGGGGACTGTGTCACTATTTAGAGTGATCCTTGGGGATTGTGTCACTATTTAGAGTGATCCTTGGGGATTGTGTCACTATTTAGAGTGATCCTTGGGGATTGTGTCACGATTTAGAGTGATCCTTGGGGATTGTGTCACTATTTAGAGTGATACTTGGGAATTGTGTCACTATTTCGAGTGATCCTTGGGGATTGTGTCACTATTTAGAGTGATCCTTGGGGATTGAGTCACAATTGAGAGTAATCCTTTGGAATTGTGTCACTATTTAGAGTGATCCTTGGGGATTGTGTCACTATTTAGTGTGATCCTTGTGGATTGTGTCACTATTTAGAGTGATCCTTGGGGATTGTGTCACTATTTAGAGTGATCCTTGGGGATTGTGTTAGTATTTCGTGTGATCCATGGGGATTGTGTCACTATTTAGAGTGATCCTTGGGTATTGTGTCACTATTTAGAGTGATCCTTGGGCATTGTGTTAGTATTTAGAGTGATCCTTGGGGATTGTGTCACTATTTAGAGTGTTCCTTGGGATTGTGTCACTATTTAGAGTTATCCTTGGGGGATTGTGTCTCTATTGAGAGTGATCCTTGGGGATTGTGTCACTATTTAGAGTGATCCTTGGGGATTGTGTCTCTATTGGGAGTGATCCTTGGGGATTGTGTCATTATTTAGAGTGATCCTTGGGGATTGTGTCACTCTTTAGAGTGATCCTTGGGGATTCTGTCACTATTTAGAGTGATCCTTTGGGATTGTGTCACTATTTAGAGTGATCCTTGGGTATTGTGTCACTATTTAGAGTGATCCTTGGGGGTTGTGTCATTATTTAGAGTGATCCTTGGGCATTGTGTCACTATTTAGAGTGTTCCTTGGGATTGTGTCACTATTTAGAATTATCCTTGGGGGATTGTGTCTCTATTGAGAGTGATCCTTGGGGATTGCGTCACTATATTGAGTGGTCCTTGGGAATTGTGTCATTATATAGAGTGTCCTTGGGGATTGTATCACTATTTAGAGTGATCCTTGTGGATTGTATCACTATTTAGAGTGATCCTTGGGGATTGTGTCACTATTTAGAGTGATCCTTGGGGATTGTGTCTCTATTGAGAGTGATCCTTGGGGATTGTGTCACTATTTAGAGTGATCCTTGTGGATCGTGTCATTATTTAGAGTGATCCCTGGGGATTGTGTCAGTATTTAGAGTGATCCTTGGGTATTGTGTCACTATTTAGCGTGTTCATTGGGGATTGTGTCACGATTTAGAGTGATCCTTGGGGATTGTGTCACTATTTAGAGTGATACTTGGGAATTGTGTCACTATTTCGATTGATCCTTGGGGATTGTGTCACTATTTAGAGTGATCCTTGGGGATTGAGTCACAATTGAGAGTAATCCTTGGGAATTGTGTCACTATTTAGTGTGATCCTTGGGGATTGTGTCACTATTTAGAGTGATCCTTGGGGATTGTGTCACTATTTAGAGTGATCCTTGGGGATTGTGTCATTATTTAGAGTGATCCTTGGGGATTGTGTCACTATTTAGAG